>NW_023494805.1:5650424-5946343 GCF_904425465.1 Colossoma macropomum
ACATTGTTTGATCAAGTAAGTCAAGTTTCCCTAATTTGAGATCAGATAAGATTCCTAAATTAAGGCTCACTTTGTTTACTCTAGGCTCCCTGAAGCTTGCTACAACCACACACACAGAACCTAGCTCCACCTTTCAAAATAAAAGTCCACAGTAGAATAAGCCCTGTGAATGTATGCAGCAGAACAACTCAAAATTAACATGTACACATTCCTTTATAAACCAAATAAAACACTCACTATTATTATTTTTAACCAAACAGAACTAGATGTGCTCTAACACCACAGTATGATCTACGGCAACTGCAATAGTAAGACGAAGTGTAACAGTAAGTTAGTAAAATAAAAGCTTATTAGATTTAGGCATATTTGGTTATTTACTGTGGTAAATGATGCAGGTGAATCAGAGCATTTATTTAAATTGTCCTATTAATGACCAGAGCTGTAATTTTCCATTTCCTTTGGTCCAGGTGCTCTCAGAGCCGGAGCACAAATCTGAATAATTTTTCCAAATCAATTAAAACATATGGTTAAAATATGAGTGTGTTATATTCAAATCTTTTCTCACGTAAGACTAATGATTTTTAACAAAGTAATATAAAATCTATATTTAACTATGATCAAAAGTTCTACATTTCAGTTGGCTTTAGTTTGATGTTAACCCAAGGTGTGATACAAAATTGTATCACTGCAGACTAATCAGAACAGGTTTTATTGAAACACTGTTTCTTGGAATACTTAATTTACAGGGAACTACAAGGACATGAGTGGGTTAAAGTGTAAAAACACACATAACAGGACAACTACAGTAAAACCGGATTAATTGCTGAATTACAATACCATAAATTGGTCAAACAAGGACTTTTATTGTGAAACGTAATTCCATGTGACTCTCTCATTCTTGTGCCGTGTCCTCGTGATAAAAATAGCAATGGAATGAGGTTTAAACAGATTTGGGAGCTTCAATGATGATTAACTTGCATGCAAAAACACTTATGTCTGTAAAACAGTCATGAAATCATTAACATGCCAGCCGTCCACACCTGCCTTACATATAACACTGTTTGATCCAGAAACTGTTGTTATTTCTTTTCATAAGAGGTATTTTTTCTAGTGTAATGCTAATTTCCTTTAGCCTGTCAATGAGAAAGTATCTATGTAGGCTAATATTAGCCATATTAGCCTTAAGTTACTGATTATGTCGGATGAAACAAAAACGGCTCTTTATTGACCAGGCAGAAAGGCATATATACAACGTTTAATCCGCAGGGGAGGTCACCACCTGTAGAATATCACACTGTAGCCCTTTTGTAATCATGTACAATATCAGTCACTCTACCGTGTGCCTAAGACAATGTGGCTGCAAAACAGAAGCACACTTGATTTCACTTGTTCAATCAGCTGGTCTCAGTTTTCAAACAGTACTGACTCTTTCTACTGTATTTCTTAAAGAAGTGACCTTAGTTTCTGTTTGTGATGATCAGTATGATTATGTATTTGTACTAAATTCATACTAACCCCCTTTATCTGCCCATGTGAGCATATTCTCATTTAAGAACAGCCTTTATTTATAAATGCAATTTTATTGTCCTTTTTTTCTTTTTTTTTAAATAATGTGTACAAGAAGTAAATAAGAAAAAATCTACAATCAAAAACCCCAACAACAAACAACCAAAAGCTGCACTGTATTGTATCTGCTTATATGATTAGATGGTTTGATTAACTTGACTTACACAAATACGCCAAGCCTTTCTTGTTGTGTGATTTGCTAGATAAACATTATTGACTTCTGTTTGAAAGATATAGTGAAATGATTTTTTTCTGTAAATTAAGGTGATGACAATGAAATGAGATGACAAACATAATAAAACAAAAAATGTTCTCAGTTACATTTACTGTCGTACTTTAACCTGTGAATAAATATCTTGACTCTCCTTGACTCTGGAGGCTCTGGACGGAGGTTTCTGTGCAAATTTCAAAGTCACATAGTTCAAGGCATCTGTATCCTCAACCTGACACAGAACAAGAGTCATTACAAACCAGCAGAGCTCAGAATAGAAGTAGCATAAAATAGACAATAGTGTTACATGCTGTACATTCTAATACTGGAGTTTTTATATATGAAGAGTTTTAATATATGAAGAATTGAAGATATGTGAATGTAACATTCACATTTTACCTCATTTTTGGGGCTTCCTGGGCGACCACTGACAGAACCTTTTAGAAAAAAAGTAATTTTATAGATTTCATTATTTATTTATTTATTCAATTATTATAATTATTTATTTTCTTACATATACATTACTGTTAAAAAATCAAAGACACCTAAAAATCTATTTAGAAAGCTATGAAATTGCACAGTAAGTACTGATTGGCTCAAAAAACACTATTAGGATAAAACTACAAAACTTTAACACAATAAGTAGTGATTTTATATTTGACAGTGTTTTCATTTAATCATTTCAAAACCTTTCCTCGAGGAAACCAGTACTATTTGTAGTCATCATCCAACACCTGGTTAAATTAAATCAGAAGAGCTGGTGGTGGAATTTACTAAATCTATGTAATAGCTGGGAGAAATTGGGGGAAAAATCCAAATTTTTTTTATTTCTATTTTATTTCTTTATTTATTTGTATTACATTTATTCATGTTTGTTTATTATGTATATTTATGTTTACTATATATTGTTTTTACAATCACACATTTTTCACAGAGAATGATTTTAAACTATTTACTTATGTGCATTAGGCTTTTACACAGGACACAATTTAACATCAAATACTACACTTATTAAAATGAAAACACTTAAAGACAACATAAACATCAAAGCTGACCTTTTTGTTGTTTCTTACATAACAGTCCACCGAGAAGAATCATCACAATAAGAGATGCCATATTGGATGTTGTCAAAGCAACAATAATCCAGGTGTTGTTTTCTGAAAGCAAATAAAGTGAGTTAATTGCAGATCAAATGTAAGTTTCAGTGAAATTAACTTACAGAAGCTTTATTTACCTTTTCCTCTAGATTCACCTTCATGTTCACATGCAGCCACAGCACAGTAGTGAGTTCCAGCATCAGAGAGGCTGAGGTTTCTCTTGGGGAGTTTGTAGACACAGCTCTGTGTAGGAGAATCAGTCTCAGAGCTTTTCTCACACTCATCTCTGGTGTGTGGATGAATGTAGATGATTCCTGGATGAGATTCTCCTGATCCATGTCTGATCCAGTACAAACTGTGTTCTCCTGAACAGTTCAGAGTAACTGCTTGTACTGAACACAGGAGTTTAACAGGTTCTTCATTCTTGTTAGCAGATTCAGGTGGAGGATGATGGTCAGTCTTATCATCTTTAAAATAGATCAGTAAATGTAGACGGTAAAGAGAAATAATGCTAATATCAATAAACAGTACAAAACTACAACAACAATTACAGCGAATGTGTGAACACAGTTACCTGCAAACAGCAAAAAGGTTCCAGATATAAACTCTAAAGCAGCTGATTTTGCTTTTCCACAGAAATATATTCCTATATCTTCTTCTTTAACTCCATTAATGCTGAGATCAAACGTCTCTTCATCCACAGTGAAGCGGCTGTTATTAAATGCTCGACTAAATCTGTGCTTTACTTCTGGTTTAGATTCTTGTGGTGAGTTTGCTTTAATCTCAGCTTTTCTCACAACGTACTGAGGCAGTTTTCCTAAACTCTGTTGATACCAAACTAAATCGTCTTTGGCTGCTTTTTGTTCACATTTTACTGTCACTTGATCTCCCCGTCTCACTGTTTGTACTTGCAGATCAGTGATGTCAGACGTTTTCACTGAAAAAACAAAACAAAACAAAACAAAAACTTTCAAAGACTAAAAATTGCTAAAATAAAGCAGTTATTTACAGTTTTATGCACGTGTTTGAGCACCTTTGGTCAAATGACATGTTTTGTTGATCTTCCAAGTAAAAATAAGTGAACACAACATCTACAGAGAACACACTTCTGCATATTTTTAATACACAGTTACTGTTTATTTGTGGAATGTAACATATTGGCAAGAAATAAAATTATGGCATGTAAACCAAACACATAAGCAATATGTTTGTTCCATGTAGAGGTGTTTTTCATTTAAAATATCAATGAAAATATAATTTGACTGGAGGTGTTCAAACTTTTTCACACAGCTGTACATGTAGCAGTTATATAAACATATTAACCATTCAAAACATCACTTACCAGTTACAACAAGGAAAAACATCAAAAGCAGTCCAGACATTGTTCCTGTTTAGACAGAGAAGCAGTGAAATCTGCTGATCTCTTGTCTGTTCAGTAGTAAAAGAGGCCTCATGTGTGACCTGAATGGATGTTTTAGAGCTGTGAGTCATTTTGATTGGTCTGATAGTTTTCAGGAAATAATATTGTTCATACCAAATAAGAAGATTGAAACTGGGGTCAAAGAGGAAGAAGCAGAAAAGCCTTTTCTTATTTGAGTCTGTGATGATTCTGCAAGATTAATGTTATATTATTTTTTATATTAACACTACAGTTCAGATCTGAGGGCCAAGTGGAGCCGCAGTAATTGTGCCTTGATGCAACTGCAACATTCACTCACAATATGTTTGAATTTAACACTCACTTCACTGAGACTGAAGCTCATTACATAAACTGCATGTTTCCTGCATAGAACAGGGACTAAAATGCACAGTGAAGTAATGAAGCCACCAGCAAGAGAAAATCACAATCCAATGATTAAGAGATTGTATTGTTAACAAATTTTTAAAAAGTTTTCCTCACAAATATTATTGAAATCATAACTTGGTTGGTCTTCTCACATAAATACATCTGTTCCTGACAATATAAACAGTTATTCTGAGATTAAACATTCTTTCAGCACGTGTTCAATTGTTTAGATCCTAATGCTTATTTACAGCTGTTTTTAAAAAGGTAGAGGACCTGAAACTGGTGCAAAGTGCCCTCAGTTCTTAATGACTAAGCTGTTCTTCAAAAGGTTAAATGGGGACATATGGATGGGAATACTGCATGTCAGTTAGGTTTTGTTCTTTATAATGTTTACAGACACTAAAACCTGACATTAATTGTAATGTGTGTGTTTTTCCTTGAATAATTTATTTCAAAGTCACTTTGTGTCAGTAATCCTGGCCAACACAGCATCTTGAGAGCTTCTCTGGGATCTAAGCTGTCTTATTAGTGAACAGTCTGATTCTTTACACTCAGGACTATGTTTTGACAATGGAGTTTTGCCACTGGCAGATGGGTCAGTCTGTCACCCAGTTAGTAGGCACTGCTAACTGCAGAGGGTCACTAAGTGAACTAAGGGATTTTCTGTTGTGTGTTGAGATGTGTTATAATGGAGCATCTTCTGTTTGTGCTTCTGCTTTTGCCAGCAGTTTTACCAGACTTATGTCATAGCATTGATACATTGTCATATTTAGTGAACCTCTACAGCAAACCATGCAGAGACCTTTAGAATTCATCAGGGGCGCGTGATTCAAGATTTTAAAACACCAAATTGCAGAGGGATCCCCACTAAATATGATTTATCTGTCTGCAGTTTTTATTGTTACATAAAGTCATGCTTGTATTTAAACAATAATACTCATTGCAGTTATAAGTTTTGGTTAAAAAGTTTGTTACATTTTTTGAAACAATGGAAATTGTCCAATCAGGATTTTTTCCTTCATTGTATCCAGTCTATGCAGCGTAAAGGCATTAACACATTGGTTCATTCAGACATCAATAAATTATTTTAAACACATGTATAATTTCTTGCACACTAAATGTGATTTTCAGGACAGTGAAAATGCGACACTATTTTATTCTCCCTCTAATTGATTTTTAGCAATTTTTGTAGGCAACATGAAATCACTGACCAATCACTGCTGTCTCTGGTGTTGGCATGGCAACAACCAAGGAAACAGGCTGACTGTGTCCTAGCAAATACCAGATTTTTACAAACTTTAAAAGAATTATTTTGTCTTCTGCTGGACGGAGTTAGAGTCTCCAAAATCAGCTCATTGGGTTCAAATGAGTCACAGACGTCCAAACTAAATGTGAAAGCTGCTGAATGAGGCAGTGAAACCCAAAATGGAAAGTAGCCAACTTCACTGCTTGCCCTTTTATTATTACTACCTGTAATGTTTTTGCGCTTGACGACATTTTGCTCCTCTGTTTGTTTTTGTTGCAGCACAAACATCAAGGCAAGAAAAACAAACAAACAAACAAACAAAAAAAAACATTGTATCCAGTGTGGAAAGTTTTGATGTGGAGAAATTTATCTGAATAGCATTTTACAATGTTAAATAAGATGGTTCTTCAAGGGTTTAGTAAAGACTATACAGAACCATAACACTTAAAGAACCATTTGCATGCTTAAATGGTTGTTTGCAGGGTGAAATGGTTCTTCAGATTGATGGAGTGTTGTTCTATAGAACCTTTTCGAAAATAGTTCTACATAGCACCAAAAAGCGTTTTTCTATTGTTGTGTTGTGAGGCTTCACTTCTAGTGACCATATGGACAAAGTAAAGAGTTCATTTGCAAAAACAAATATCTCAATTTTAAATAATTTTCATATATCATGTTTTTTTTATTATTGTAAATTCTAGGTAATATTCATGTTTTGATTAAGTAAAAATAACTAAAAAAAATACAAGTAACTTTCAAAATTAAACTTTATTGATATCAAAATCAAGTGACTCCAATGGTCATTTCATGTTTCAGAGTTAAACAAAACCTTTTAATGGGTACAAATTACTTTTAAATGCAATACTTAACATTCTTTAATACAAAACAAGTTTGTGAAGTGCTGAAAATTGCAGTAAAAACAGGCCAAAAAAGGTTTATATTTATTAATATTTAACATTGATAAGATCAGAATCCTAAAATCCTAAAGCTGAATCTCAAATGGCTCACTGCTCTCTATATTGTGCACTATGTAAGTTATGAAATTTTGGCTTTTACACCCCGATACTGCACTTCATGTTTAGTACGGATCTGTGCACACATGACTGCATCCAAAGTGGTTCTTTGTTAGACTGTGCTCTGTTTATATGCAGTAGCCTTTATTTTAAGACCTACATACTGTACTTTGTAGGGAGAAGGGAGTCATTTGAGACTTTGCCTAAAACAGTTTGCAGCAGTATTGCATTACCTGACCCGAATGCTGCATGCTGATTCGCTAAATGGATTTACCGGGTTCTGCTTGAGAACAGCACTGGCGCTTGACTGTTTCCGCTGTAAAACATGAACTTGCAATGCTTTGACAATGGACAATAATGCCCTTTGTGACAAAATGTATTTAGGTTTCAGAATGAGATTTTTTTTGAATGTGTGTTCAAAATAACTCATGACAGTCAGCTCATTTTTTTAAAGGATGTTTAAGGTGGTAGTTCATTCAGGCTCCTGAACATGGCGTTGCACGATGATAATTGGGCTATAAAAAACTGCGGGGTGTGCGACAGGATTCATAGATTGAGAAGAAATCAACACTGCCAGTACTGTTTATTAACTACCACATCATAGCGAGAAACACAGACCGTTTCTGACCAATATATGAGAATATTTATTTTCCATAGTTTAAGATGCTCCTCTGTGGCTTTACCACATGCTGTGCTGAAAACAGGTTATTGGAGAAAGGTGATGTGAATTCTGACTGAAGCTGCTTTCACACTGACGCCCTGATTTACTAAGATCCCAAACAACAAGCACTAATGTGTGTGAGCAGCACAATAGATTGCGCAAGCAGTTAGTTGGGATGTTGCATGTGATTTAAAAGGATAACTGTGCAAATAAAGACATGCCAAAAGAAAACAATATTTTAATTAGACTTTTGCATGTGCTAAATATTCTTGATAGCATTATATAGAGTCACGAATATACTTAATAGAATAAGTGGGTCATGAGGAAGCTGGATGAGTGGATTTATTTTTTTTACACAAGATCAGGGGCATTTTAAATCAGAAATGAAAACGAAAGTGCTGATGTGTTATTAGGGTGGCCTTGTAGAACCTGTCGTATTTACGTGTGTCCAGATCAATTATTGATCTTCATTACAGTTCTGCCCTCTTCAGCTCCCCCTACAGTTTTTTTTGTGGAGTTTAGGTCAAGCAGTTAAAATAGCCACAGCAAAAGTTGTGGTGAATCTGTGGTAAATGAATTTGGATGTATGCTTTGCATCTTTGTTGTACTGGAGAAATCTAACTCCAACCTACTGCCCTGACACATGCAGCCTTATGTTGATCAGAGTTGGATGTAGAAATCCAAGACATAAGTCTTACAAAAGGTGACCCTTCCTAAGAGCAAGAGGAAGAAGCCTTTGAGAGGAACCAAAACTTAGAAAGGAGAACCCATCTGACTGACATGGGACAACAGTTATGCTAATAATAGTACAAGTTTACCAGTAAGATAAAGCGTGACTTGGATCAGACAAATGAGAGACTCTGAGAAAAAAGTTAAGGCCAAAGACAGTCAACAAAAATGTCTAGTGGACTGTCGGTTGTGTTAAGCATCATGCATATTGGTAGCATAAGCACAGGTTATATATATATGAACATAGAAGATTCAATATGATTTTAAGGTGGAATTACACCTTCCAGAAGCAGGTAAGGAGGGTTGACATATGAAAATAATTGCACATTATGACATGAGTTCAAGGGGAAGTGATGTTTGACAGGTGAATGGCACATGTAAGTGGCCCCAAAGTGGTTAAGGAGGTCCATCATTCCTCTAGTTCTTTTAAACTGAACTTCCTGACATCTTAATTATTGCCCTCTTAGTGGAGGTAGACATGACCTCCCTCCTTACTTTCACTGTAAGATCAATCTGATAAACACTTTTTCACAGCCTTACTTCCTCCGCTTTTCAAAGTGTGTCAATACTTCTGGGCAACACTTTACCTCATCTCTATGATCAAAGCTGCATTACTGAGCTCCACAAGCAAGAATTTCACGGTAATAGATATTTGGCATTGGCAGAAAGACCAGTTTCTCAAACAACTATGTGCAACTGCTTTGGGTTACTGAGTGAGTGCACTTGTATAGTAGGCCATCTTCCAGTTGTGCTTCTGCCACATAGATCAATTTTAAACTAAGTAAGAACTTTATTGAGTAATATAGAAAAGCTCTGTCTTTTATCCTCTGCAGATTTCTGTGCAGTATCTCTGTAAAAAAGCTGTTATCAAAGCAAATACAGTTGGTAAAGTGAGACCTCGTCTAATTAGAATTAATGCACACGCCAGATTATCAAAAATAACTATGGTCTTCAACAACAAGCAAAACATCCTTGAACTTTGGACTAAATACATCATTCACACTGACATGTTAATAGTCCTTGTGGCAATTAGTCTTCTCTGTTTAACACTTTGACCACAAGCCAGCGTCTCAATGTTGCAGTGTTTTCTGCTGTTCGTCCACTTCATCAGATTTCTGCAGTAGTGACTGATAACATCTTCCTGTTAATACAGAAAAAGAACAGAAAGAAGAAACATACATGCCTTCAGACATGATGATGTCCACTCTACAAGAAAAGAATCATGATTCACACAGCTAAAATTAATATTCTGCAGTATCTATGAGACATTAATGGAAATGGCGCTATTGTTTCAAGCCACACTAAAAAAAAGCAGCTCTTGGTTGCCTGAGTGAAATGTGTACAGTGGCTCCACATGAATGATATATGTTACATCAACATAATTACTCTGTGTAGGTACGTAAATAATTTGACTTGTTGTAACATTACATTTGTGTGGAACCGATGTACACACCAGTGCACCAACACAAACTTCTTTAATCTGCTTAGTCACTGAAACAGTGAGCCTAAATAATACAATTTTGCAGCAAAACACAAGAAATAATGTAAATTATGATGTTAAAGTGACTAAGAAAAGATATGAATCAGAACAACCTGTGGGTGAATCTGCCATTTGCTCCTCCCCATAGTTATCCAACAACTGAGAGAAAGCAGAGAAGGAGCACAGAAAGTATGCCATATAGATTTACACTATGTAAAGGTTAGAGAAAGAGAACAATGAACACTATTTAAAATAGTTCTAAATGGTTGAAAAGCTAAGTCGTTGCCTTATTGGCTGTTAAAAACAGGAGAGGACAAATGAAGCTACTGACTGAAGCTCAACATGCTTATAAAAAAGCAAACAGAACTTTGTACAGTCACTCATACACTGTTAGAAATAAATGTACTGTACAGGTACATCTTTCGTTCATCAAAGTACAAACAATATAAATGTACCCTTAAAGGTACAACAGTGGTTTAAAGTTTATCCAGGTGAAAAGAACATATAATAAAGAGGATTGGAGGTGAGACGGGGTTTGTGGAGCCAATACTACTAACAAATATAATTTCAGTGGATTTTGATACAGTTATGTTCCCTGACTAAAGGTACTGAGATGTACGCTTGAGGGTCCCACCCCAGTGACAAGAGGGGAACTGCCCCACTGACAGTTTAATACCTTTTTTTCTGAGAAGTGTAATGGAAATCACAATGATACATTGTAACATTATTAGGAGGTACAATAAATATATTTATCTGTTAAAATCAGTGTTTAGTGCCTCCAATTAAAACGTCTTTACTTTTGGCTAAATATAATAAAAATGTGCAGCACTGTTTGTGTAACAAACAGACCAGCAAGGACTACAACTTTGACAACGAAGAGCCACAGAGTGGAGACGTCACCTGCATGGAAAATAAATAAATACATACATACATACATACATACATACATAAATGCAATGTTATGCATCATGCCTTCTAGGATTCGAATCTATGTATTAGATTCTATCAATGAATATGAAGTTACATTTTGTTTTTCCAAAAGCAGAAGCTTTATTTACCTTTTTCATTAGGTCTAGCTTCATGTCCACATGCAGCCACAGCACAGTAGTGAGTTCCAGCATCAGAGAGGCTGAGGTTTCTCTTGAGGAATTTGTAGACACAGCTCTGTGTAGGAGAATCAGTCTCAGAGCTTTTCTCACACTCATCACTCCTGTTTCCATGAGTGTAAATGATTCCTGGATGAGATTCTCCTAATCCATGTCTGATCCAGTACACACTGTGTTCTCCTGAACAGCTCAGAGTAACTGCTTGTACTGAACACTGGAGTTTAACAGGTTCTTCATTCTTGATGGCAGATTCAGGTGGAGGTTGATGGTCAGTCTTCTCATCTTTAAAATAGATCAGTAAATGTAGAAGGTAAAGAGAAATAATGTTAATATCAGTGAACAGCACAAAAATACAATAAGAACGAGTGCTATTTCAGACCAGAAATAGTTTAACAGCTGAAGGAAACAGCTTTGCTATTTAAAGAATGAAACTGAGGTTAAAGAGAATGAAGCAGAAAAGCCTTTTCTTATTTGAATCTGTGATGATTCTGTATCTGATTAGAATGTAATATAGATTTATACATTAAACATTACAGTTCAGATCTGAGGGTCAGATGTACAAACAGGTGCAGGTGCAGTATGAAATGTGCCTTAATGTGACTAAAACATTCACCCACAATATGCCTGAATTTAATATTCAGTTTACTAATACTGCAGTACATAAACTGCACATTTCCTCACCCAGTAACTGCTCACTTGTGAGGCTCAGAGATTAAAATGCTCAGTGAAATAAAGGAGCCGCCAACAAGAGAAAATGAAAGTTCAGTGATGAAGAGAGAGCAGTGATAATAAATCATTTTCCCCACATAAACATTCTACAGGGATGTAATTTTGCTCCAGCTTAGACAATAGTTTGTGAAATGATTACACAGACTGCATTCTCACATACGTACATCACTTCCTGAGAGTTTAAACAGTGTTATTCTGGTATTAAACATTATTTCAGCCCATATACTTTTTTTGAGACTCAGACTTTTGAGTTTAGTACATCAGTTCCTAAAGATTCAACTGTGCTTTATAAAGTTAAATGGGCAAATATTAATGGGAGTTCTGCATGTTAATTAGATTTTGTTCCTCAAAATATCCAGGCAAACTAATAACTGATAATCGTGGTTATTGTAATTCCTTTTTCTTTTTCTTTCAAAAATTTTATTTATCTAAAAATTAGTTTTTTCTAATAATTCTTGTTAATTCAATAATTCTTGACAGCGCTGCATGTTGAGAGCATCTTTGGGATCTAAGCAGTGGCGGTTGCTTTAAGCCAACACAGGAAGCACAGCTTCCCCTAAAATTTAATCTATGAACAGGGCACTGAAATGATCAACAATGCCTCTGTATTGCTTATAACCAGGAAAGTGTCCTGAAAATACCTACATAACTATGAGTACTGTTACTGTAGAGATAATTTCCTTGAGTACAAGTAAAAGTATTAATAAGGGAAATGACTCAAATAGCGGTGAACATGCTGTTTGTTGAAAAACTTGTTGAGTAACTGAGTTACTTTTTTTGTAACTTTTCCCACTGTCTGATGAAACTTACTGTGGGTCTGATGTAATAGTCCATGAGGCTATAGTAGCATTCCTTTGCTTTCAGATTATCTCCAATAAGACTTTCTCTGGCAAAGCTTCTGGCTAAGCAGTGGTAGGTGTTCGTTCACTGTGGAAGGGGCCTTGTTTACTCTGGGTAATGACTTGGCAGGTGTTGAGGTACTTCATGTTCCCGAGGGGAGTTTAAAGGAATAGTTTGGTGAAAAATCGAATCGAAACCTTAGATGCGGCTGATCAGGCAAGACATGTTTGGTATCTGACATTTGCCTTTCTAGTTTACAGTGAGAGATGCTAAGCTAACATTGCTAACAGACAATGGTATTGGATTGTCACCAAACTCATCTCTGTAAATACACGCCCAAAAAGTCTCTCCACCTGCTCAAAGTGCGTCCATATCTTCATTTGTTTCACACAGACTCTTTGATGTGGTTTATAACATGGTATGACTTACTTTAGTCTATAAAGACAAAAAGTAAACTTTCTAGCAAAGGTAAACGGTGGGGCAGCCATTGTGAGTATCCAGAACCACTTTTACCTCAGGACAGTATATGGTATTCTGTGCAAGCTGGCCAAAAACAGGAGAAGGGATACTACTGAAAGGCGGAGCTACGTGAATTACTAAACACACAGATGGTGTGTAAGGTAACCTGGCAGAGAAGCTAAGCTAGTGTACAACCACATTTTCACCTGCATGTGTTCAAACTTCAGTACACACATGAGGAAACGCCTCAACTGGTTGCTGGACCCATCTGTGTCTTGCTGGACATATCTGTGACTGCTCGTATGACAGGAATTGAGTTTACTTGCTGAAAGTACCAGGTGATGCCAACCAAGATTGAGTGTCTCTGTTGTGGGGAGTGGGAGCGATTGGTGCCAGGGCTTGATTTTGAACTCCATTTAAAAAGCATGTTATTTCTACAGTCAAACTGTGTAAGGCAATGTTTGTCAAGCATGTTAGCATGACAGTGGCTAAGTGAGCAGAAAATGGAAATAAAGTTAACAAAGAATAGTATGTGCCATTTGCAACCTTTCTTGTAATCATCAGGTTAGAAATGATCATTGTTTTTGAGGTGGAAGCTGGATTCTTATTTGTCAGCTAAATTTCACGTCCCACCTTAATACTGCAGCAGTTACTGGCACCTGTACATGCACAATGATGAAACTGCTGCACCATTTAAGGTGGAATGGTGAAATTTAAATAAGCTGGCAGGGTTGGGATAGCTACTGAAAAATAAGTAGTTAGCTACTTTGTAGCTACTTTCCCAAAAGTTGTAGCTAGCTACAATTTGTCTGCTTTTTGAAAAGAAGTGCAGTAGTGCACTTTGGCTACTTTCAAAGTCCGACTGTCAGAATGTTTGTGAATCTCCACCTGACACGCCAAACAAGCCCAACTGACAATATGAACAAGACACTGCATTTAATCATGTACCAGAAAGAAACATACAATTGAAAAACTGCAAATATACAAAACGATCACCAAAAAGTAGGTTTAAGTGTAACCAACAATCAATTTTACACAACCAAAGGCAAAGTCAATCATTCCAGGTTTTTCCTAACAAAAATCAGCAAAAATAACCAAATACAAACCAACAACTTTGTGCAAATCACGGTTAACTGTTGAAAAATAACTCCTCCAATTTAAACATTTCAGCAAGATCTGTACAGGCATGACATTCAGAGTCCTTTATTAAACTTCAGCAACACTTTAGCCTCAAAATCATCATCATTGACCCTGGTTCTGTTTAGGGAATCATGCCTGAATAATCTCTCCACTGCTGCAGAGCTGTTGCGGCTCCACAGCAGAACTAGATTTTTAGGGAAAATAAAATAATCTCCTTTACTATAAAATCATTGTAACACACAGTTCTAACACAGTCTTCACAATAAATGGTCTTAATCGCTGGAGTTAACGCATAACCGCTAATTCACCAACCTTTAACGCTGAAGACTGACGCGCAGACTGCTGGACACACAACACTGCAGACAACGAAAAGGCAAAGAGAGAGATTTAAGATGAACATCGATAATTTGGAGATGAACGGACTTTATTTGCATTTATAAGCACTGGTTTCCTGACACGTTTAATCTGCAACAACTTGCGAAACTGAAGTCACTTCTCATTCACCATCTTCTTGTTCGAATTCGCTTCAGGCACCATTTAAGGTGGACAATGAGAGGTGACTTCAGCCTCGTAAAAAGTCGAACATTGAGAGACATTTCACAAGAAACTCGCGGAAAAGTTTGCTGAGATGCAAGAAAAGCAGCTATAGCTGAGCTAAAGGTCAAAGCAGAGCAAGCTAAGTCTGAGTTTTATTTAATTTTTATCCTGTACTCATACATCAGCACATACTGAGACATACTTACAGCCAAGATAGTAAAACGGACATAAAATGTCATGCCTCCCAAGGTGGTTTCATTTTTGTTGAAAGGACAAAATGGCTCCTCTTAACATTTCGGTTGAGACCCCTGAGCTAAGCCTACTAGTAAGGGGTGATTATCGCATGACCATTTGCTCAAACTGTCTGCGGCTCAGTCAGGATTGCCCAGTCGCCACCAGCCCAGTTATTGACCGCGTTCTATGGCAGACATTTTGTGACCTGAAGTCTGTAGCGAAATTGTAGCGAAAATTATCATTATAGCTACACAAAAATTTGTAGGCACTTCAGCTATTAGCTACAAAAAATGTAGTTAACTACAAAAAGTAGCGCACCATTTAGCTATTCCCCCATCTCTGGAAGCTGATGAAGAAGAACTTCAGTGTTGTACTGATACTTTTACTGAATGGCACTGTTGCTAGTTTGTGGTTCGTTGCCAAAAGCCACCATTTTTATGTTTTTTGCATCATTAGGGATTTAGTGGTAACGTACTAGTCTACACCTAGATTTCTTTATTCTGTTTATACAAAATAGAGCGCAACAACTCATTTTATAGCTTTATCATTATTCAAGATGCAGCTTCTGGCTAACTGTCTTGTAGTTATGAAGCCTCAGCTATGCTAAAAAACAGAAACGTGATATCTGCTTAGAGATAGAGGAGTACTTTAAAGTGCACATATTTACAGAGATGAGTTTGGGACAGTCCAACTCCAGTGTCTGTTAGCTGTGTAACAGCATCTCCTGCTGTAAACTAGAGAAGCAGATGTCAGATATCAAACATGATTTTTCACTGAACTATTCCTTTAACATCTGATGTGTTCTTACAGTTGGCCTAAGGTGACGTACTGAGTCAAGAGTTTCCTTCTACTTTTCCTGCATGTGTTGTTACGCCTGCTCAGTCTCGCAGACTCTGTGCTGTGATAGATTTGAATGACACTTGTGTTCTGAGATTGCTGATGTTATACCAGATGAAGTAAAAGGCTTCAGCTAAACCAGAACAGAATTCTGGTCTTTTTTCTAAGCTCTGAATTGTTTGATGTAGGTTTATATGATATTAGAGAACAACTTATTGCTGCACAAAGAAAGACTTGTCCCTTGTGAAATATAAGGATACTGCTAAAGACGACAGTTATAGACCAGACAGATCTGTGACTTATTTTTGGGATTTTGGCTTCTTAAAGTCACAGTATACGATTCTGGAGAACAACTGTTAAATTTGAGCTCAACAGCAAAACTAGTACACCCATCCCTTCAGTGCTCCTTCAGAAGCTCCATCCCTCAAATTCATGGACGTGCGTTGTCAGGGTTAACGACTCTGGGCTGCCACATTTGTTTTGTTAGATCTTTGTGGTCATAAACCCATTGCACACTTTGCAGGGACAAATACCATGATATAACATTAGAGCGACACAGCAGTACTGTAATGTTAGCTAGGTTGTGGGTTAGCAAACTCTCGCCACAATTGCTGCTGCAAAGCTAGCCAAGCGCTATCACCAACATTAGCAAATGGACAAAGCAATACTGACCTATTGGTTCTGTGAAACAGCAAAAGTAACTCAGTTCTGTCAAGCAGAAACAGAGCAACTTCCTCATCCTTTTTTTATGCCTTTCAACTCTGCTGAAGTCAGATTTCTATTTTCCAGCTTCCTGTTCAAATTTTCCCATCCCACCTTAAATGGTGTAGCAGTTACATTCTGGTGTCTCAGCTTCTTGTTCAGCGGTGCAGAGACGTCAGAAAGCTGACTTGGCTTTGAGTTTGGCTTCTTATTTGCACTTTCCTGTTCCACCTTAAATCATGCAGCAGTTCCATTCTGGCACCTGAACATAACTGCTACACCATTTAAGGTAGAATGGTAAAATTCAAACAAAAAGCTGAGGCACCTCATATACAGATTGTTATCTTATCTCATTCTTTATCAGAGGCCTTTTTAGGGGGAGGTATATTTCACTCTCCCAAATAAAAATACAAAAATGTCAGTTGCGTGGGACCCCTCTTGTCACTGGGTTGGTACCCTCAAGGTTACATCTCAGTACCTTTATTCAGGGAACATAATTGTATCATAATCCATTGGAATTTTTTCTGAGTTGTATTGTCTCCACACAACCCTTGTTTACAGGATTTTTACTTTAACAAATTTTTACTTTGTTCTATTTAAAACATGAGGTCATGAAAAGGTATAAATGTGTACTTTTCCATTGGCAAAAACATCTTCACTGTACACAATTGGACCCTAAAGCCACTGTTGTACCTTTGAGGGCACATTTACATTGTTTGTACTATGATGAACAAAAAATGTACCTGCACAGCTTCTTCAGTCTAAAATTATATCTGTTTAGTCACCATAAAAACTTCAGTTTGGACTGAATTTTGGACAGAAACTATTACAGAACAACAGTTCTTAAATTCACATTCTTATCCTAACTCCAGATAAGAAAACAGTATTACAATAACATCCTAACTGAACAGAATTTCCTACATTTTGTCCTAACCTTAGGACAACCAAAGAGGTGTCTTAACCATTTGTGTGTATCATTTTATGCAGAGACAGGCAGCATAGTTCACTATAACTAGCCTAATGATGTTTCACCTATTTACATTGAAAATTATGCATTGACTTATGCGGTTTTTTTTTTAGGAAAAAGTTTTACAGTTTCTCTGGAATCTGGTTAAATATTCATAGACTAGCAGACTACAGTTGAGTGCTTGTTGTGTGAGCCAATGATGTCTCAATGCCCAATGTAACCCTTTCAGATCCACATTATGTTCCAGAGTACAGGGATGAGCTTGCTCTGTTAATCTTCTAAAGACGGCCATACTTTTATGATATATCATATGTTTACAATAGTTTGTAATTGCTCTTTACTAGATATGTATGATGCCCATTGCAATGCACACTGATTCTGAAGAAAAATGCAATGTTACTAAAGCAGTTTAATATTCTGGATGATCAGTTTTCATTTTGGGATGGCTACCAGTATTTTTTGGGACAGTTCTGAAAAAACTGTCTGGAGTGAAAAAAAAAGTCTGGAGCAACATTTACTGGACATCAGGCTTTTGCAATGTCATTTTGAGTCCTGCCTGGATGCTGGACTGCAGACATTTACAAATGTACTGTTTGTCCTGCCTCAAAGCTCGGCTTCTGTATGTGATCATTGGTAGAGCTCTGAAATTCAAGGGCTCTAAGAACAAATTGCCAATACTGACACTGCAAAGTACCTGACTGACATTGTCCCAAACTAAAAATAATCTGCTTTTTATTACACACTCAGTGCTGCAGTGATTCAAAAATTAGCACTGGCATTCATGGTTACACAATACAATACAATATTTCACATTGCCCGGCTCTACTATCAACCTTAACGTAATACAGCTGCTTTTGTAGTTCTACTAAATACATCACATGCATTTTAAGCTCATTTTGGAAGTAGAAAACGTGTCTGTACAATCATTACCCACAGTATTAAAAACATCCACTCAATGACTCACTTTATAAGCTCCACCTACCTGATGTATTCTGTAAACTGTATACAATATCACTGTGCACAATATCACATTGTAGCCCTTTTGTAATCATGTACAGTATCAGTCACTCTCTACCTCATTCATCATTGGTCAGTTTCTGTCTTATCCACAAGGGGCTGGTGTGCCTAAGACAATGTGGCTGCAAAACAGAAGCACACTTAATTTCACTTGTTTAATCAGCTGGCCTCAGTTTTCAAACAGTACCGGCTCTTTCTACTGTATTAACCTTATTTTCTCTTTGTGATGATCAGTACGATTGTGTTTTTATACTGAATCCATACTAACCCCCTTTATCTGTCCATGTGAACATATTCTCATTTAAGAACAGCCTTTATTTATCAATGAAATTTTATAGTCATTTTTTTCTTTTTTTAAATAATGTGTACAATAAGTAAATCAGAAAAAATATACAGTTAACAAAGCAACAACAAACAACAAAAAGCTGCACTGTATTGTATCTGCTTACATGATTAGATGGTTTGATTAACTTGACTTACAGAAATACACAATGTCTATCTTGTGTGATTTGCTAGATAAACATTATTGACTTCTATTTGAAAGATACAGTGAAATGATTTTTTTCTGTAAATTAAGGTGATGACAGTGAATTGAGATGACAAACATAATAAAACACAAAATATTCTCAGTTACATTGACTATCGTACTTTAACCTGTGTATAAATATCTTGACGCTCCTTGACTCTGGGTGCTCTGGAAGGAGGTTTCTGTGCAAAATTCACAGTCGCATAGTTCAAAACATCTGTATCCTCAACCTGACACAGAACAAGAGTCATTACAAACCAGCAGAGCTCAGAATATAAGTAGAATAAAATAGACAATTGTGTTAACATACTGTACAGTATTTATATATGAGGAATTGAAAATATGTGAATATACAAATTTTACCTCATTTTTGGGGCTTCCTGGGTGACCACTGATAGAACCTTTAAGCAAATAATAATTTAATCAATTAATTAATTAATTAGTTAATTAATTATTGTAATTATTTATTGTCTTGTCTATAGAGTACTGTTAAAAAGTCAGACACCTTAAGAACCTATTTAGAAAGCTTTTTAACCGCACAGTAAGCACTTATTGTCTCAAAAAACACTGCTAATATAAATACAAAACATTAACACAATAAGTAGTGATTTCATGTTTGTCAGTGTTTTCATTTAATCATTTCAGAACCTCTCTTTGAGGAAACCAGTACTATTCGTAGTGATGATCCAACATCTGGTTAAATTAAATCAGGAGTGCTGGTGGTGGAATTTACTAAACCTATGTAATAGCTGGGAAAAGAGGGGGGAAAAAATCCAAAACCAAACGTTTTATTTTTTTTGTTTGAAATTCTTTTAGAAATTCTTTTTATTTCTTATTATCTATTCTTGTTCATTTTATTTCTATTTGTATTACATTTATTCATGTTTGCTTATTTTGTATAGTTTTATTTTGTGTATTTATTTTTATTTTATGTGAGTTTTTTTTTACAATCACACATATTTCTCAGAAAATGGTTTTAAATAATTTACTCAGCTGTGGAAGACTTTTGAACAAGAAAAAAAATAGCATCAAATAGCACACATATTAAAATGAAGATGCTTAAAGACAACATAAACATCAAAGCTGACCTTTTTGTTGTTTCTTATATAACAGTCTACCCAGAACCATCATCACCATAAGAGATGTCATATTGGATGTTGTCAAGGCAACAATAATCCAGGTGTTGTTTTCTGTAAACAAATAAAGTGAGATAATTGCAGATCATGACTTGTCAGATAAGAGATTAAAGAGTCTTTTAACTATTTGAAATGTAAGTTTCAGTGAAATTAACTTACAGAAGCTTCATTTGTCTTTTTCATTAGATTTACCTTCATGTTCACATGCAGCCACAGCACAGTAGTGAGTTCCAACATCAGAGAGGCTGAGGTTTCTCTTGGGGAGTTTGTAGACACAGCTCTGTGTAGGAGAATCAGTCTCAGAGCTTTTCTCACACTCATCTCTGCTGTGTGGATGAATGTAGATGATTCCTATTCCTCCAGATTCAGGTGGAGGATGATGGTCAGTCTTCTCATCTTTAAAATAGATTAGTAAATGTAGAAGATAAAGAAAAGTAATGCTAATATCAGTGAACAGTACAAAACAACAGTAACAATTTCATTTACAGCGAATGTGTGCACACAGTTACCTGCAAACAGCAAAAAGGTTCCAGATATGAACTCTAAAGCAGTTGATTTTGCCTTTACACAGAAATATATTCCTGTATCTTCTTCTTTGACTCCATTAATGCTGAGATTAAACTCTTCATCCACAGTGAAGCGGCTGTTGTTAAATGCTCGACTAAATCTGTGCTTTGCTTCTGGTTTAGATTCTTGTGGTGAGTTTGCTTTAGTCATAACTTTTCTCACAATATACTGAGGCAGTTTTCCTAAACTCTGTTGATACCAAACTAAATCATCTTTGGCTGCTTCTTGGTCACATTTTACTGTCACTTCACCTCCCCGCCTCACTGTTTGTACTTGCAGATCAGTGATGTCAGACGTTTTCACTGGAGAGACAAAACAAAACAAAAACTTTCAAAGACTAAAAAATTGCTAAAATAAACCAGTTATTTACAGTTTTATGCACAAGTCCGGGCACCTTTGGTCAAGTGACGTGTTTTGTTGATTTTCTAAGTGAAAATAAACACATCCTCTACACAGTTCTGCATATTTTACAGTTACTATTTATTTGCTGAATGTAACATATTGGTAAGAAATAAAATATAAAATGTGGCCTGTGCAAAAATTATGGCACATTTAATAGTTTATGTCTTATTTTATTCCATTATGTTAAATAAACAATATATTTGTTCTGTGTAGAGGATATGTTTTTTTTTTTGTTTTGTTTTACTTTAAGATATCAATGGAAATTCAGGTGTTCAAACATGTGCATATGACTGTACATGTAGCAGGTTGGTAACATGTTGTTTGTGGTGTAAATATATTAACCATTCAAAACATCACTTACCAGTTACACAGAGGCAAAACGTCAAAAGCAGTCCAGACATTGTTCCTGTTTCAACAGAGAGGCAGTGAAATCTGCTGGTCTGTTCAGTAGTAAAAGAGGCCTCATGTGTGACCTGAATGGACGTTTTAGAGCTGTGAGCTGTTTTGATTGGTCTGATAGTTTTGAGGAAATATCACGTGGCGAGTGCTATTTCAGACCAGAAATAGTTTAACAGCTGATGGAAACAGCTTTGCTATTTAAAGAATGAAACTGAGGTTAAAGAGAATGAAGCAGAAAAGCCTTTTCTTATTTGAGTCTGTGATGGTTCTGCAAGATTAATGTTAAATTATTTTTTATATTAACACTACAGTTCAGATCTGAAGGCCAGATGCACAAAGTGGAGGCGCAGCAGTAATTGTGCCTTGATGCATCTGGAACATTCACTCACAATATGTCTGAATTTAACACTGAGACTGAAGCTCACTACATAAACTGCATGTTTCCTGCATAGAACAGGGACTAAAATGTACAGTGAAGTAATGAAGCCATCAGCAAGAGAAAATCACAATCCAGTGATTAAGAGATTGTATTGTTAACAAATGATGTTTTCCTCACATAAACATGAAATGATAACTTGGTTGGTCTTCGCACTTACGTACATCTGTTCCTGAGAATATAAACAGCGTCATTCTGATGTTACACATTCTTTCAGCACATCGCTGCTGTTAGAAGAAAACCTTGTATCTCCATTTTTGTCACTTTTCAGTTTTTGATATAATTTGAAAATGCCTACTGCTCTTTACATTGTGTGTAAAATTCCCAAAATGACCGGGAAAGATGTCTGGTTCCACTGACTTAAACCACAAAAAAAGTATAGTAGTTTTGTTCCTTTTCCTGTAAATTTATCATTTTGGAGATACAAGATTTTCTTCTGACAACAGGGACATGTTCATCTGTTGAGATCCTAATGCGTATTCATAGCTGCTTTTAAAAGGGTGAAGGACCTGAAACTGGTGCAAAGTGCCCTCAGTTCCTAATGACTAAGCTGTTCTTAACAGGTTAAAGGGGAACATATGGATGGGAATGCTGCATGTCAGTTAGTTTTTGTCCTAAAACCTGACATTAATTGGAATGTGTTTTTTTTAATAATTTATTCTTTGAATAATTCATGTCAAAGTCACTTTGTGTCAGTAATCCTGGCCAACACAGCATTTTGAGAGCATCTCTGGGACCTGTCTTATTAGTGAACAGTCTGGTTTTCTATATTCAAGACTGTTAATTTCACAGTAATGGAGTTTTGCTACTGGCAGAGGGGTCAGTGTGTTGATATGTGTTATAATGGAGCATCTTCTGTTTGTGTTTCTGCTTTTGCCAGCAGTTTTACCAGACTTATGTCATAGCATTGATACATGTGATTCAAGATTTTAAAACACCAAATTGTAGAGGGATCCCCAGTAAATATGATTTACCTGTCTGTACTTTTATTATTACATAAAGTCATGCTTGTATTAAAATAATACTGCTCATTTCATTGATAAGTTGGTAAAAGTTGGAAACAAAGTTAAATTAAATTAAAGCTTAAATTATTTGAAACAATGGAAATTGTCTAATCAGGGTTTTTTTTTTCCTTCATCGTATTCAGTCTATGCAGCATAAATGCCTTAACACACTGGTTTATTCAGACATCAATAAATTAATTTGAACACATGTATAATTTCTTGCACACTAAATGTGATTAGGGTAGTGAAAATGTGACACTGTTTTATTTTCCCTCTGATTGATTTTGGACAACTTTTGCAGGTGACGTGAAATCACTGACCAATCACTGCTGTCTCTGGTGTTGACATGGCAACAACCAGGGAAACAGACCGATTGTGTCCCAGCAAATACAAGATTTTTAAGACTTTAAAAGAATAATTGCTGGACGGAGTTAGGGTCTCCAAAATCAGCTCACATGGGTTCAACTGAGTCACAGACCGCCAAACTAAATGTGAAAGCTGCTGAATGAGGCAGTGAAACCCTCTGGGCTCCTTTTGCTTTTACAAAATGGAAAATAGTCTACCCAACTGCACTGCTTGCCCTGTTGCTATTCTTGCCTGTACTGTTTTTGCACTTGAAGGCATTGTGGTCCTTTGTTTGTTTTTGTTGCAGCATGAACATCAAGTAAAACAAACAAACAAAAAAAGATAACATGTTGTATCCAGTGTGGAAAGTTTTGATGTGGAGAAATTTATCTGAATAGCATTCTACACTCTAAAATAAGATGGTTCTTCAAGAGTTCTTTAGTAAAGACAATAGTTTTATATAGAACTTCATCAGATTGATGGAGTGTTGTTCTATAGAACCTTCTACACTCTAAAATGGTTCTTCAAGGGTTCTTTAGTAAAGACAATAGTTTTATATAGAACTTCATCAGATTGATGGAGTGTTGTGTAGAACCTTTTTGAAAATAGTTCTAAATAGCTCCAAAAAGGGTTCTTCTATTGTTGTGATGTGAAGCTTCACTTCTAGTGACCATATGGACAAGAGGTTAAAGACCATATGGACAGAGTTAAACAAAGCCTTTTAATAAATATACAAATTTCTTTTAAATGCAATATTTAACATTCTTTAACATAAAACATGCAGGTAAAGTGCTGAAAATTGCAACAAAAACAGCCGGTTAATGGGCAATAATAAACATCTCTGAAAATCCTAAAGCTGAATCTGAATCTGAAAGCCATCAAAATGCTTATATAGCTGCTTAAAGCAGCAAGTGCAGTTTATTAAACCTGTTCAAAGAATTATCACGTCATACCAAGAAACATGGAACAGTTTCTGACCAAAAATATGAGAATATTTATTTTCTATAGTTTAAGAGGCTCCTTCTAATGTGCTGTTACCACTTTACATGCTGTGCTGAAAACAGATTATTGGAGAAAAGTAAAGTGCATTCTGACTGAAGCTGCTTTTACACTGAGGCCCTGATTTACTAAGATCCCAAACAAGCGCTAATGTGTGTGAGCAGTGCAATAGATTGTGCGAGCAGTTAGTGGGCATGTTGCAGGTGATTTACAAAGGATAACTGTGCAAATAAAGACACATGCAAAAAGAAAACAATATTTTGCGTGTGTTAGTTGTTCTCAATAGCATTAAATAGAGCCATGAATATACTTAATAGAATGAGTGGGTCGAGAGGAAGCTGCATCAGGGCATTTTAGATCAGGAACAGAAACAAAAGTGCTGCAGCTTTAAAAGTGCTGATGTGTGGTTTAGGTGGCCTTTTAGACCCACCGAGTGCCCAGATCAATTATTGATCTTCATTACAGGTCTGTCCTCTTCAACTCTCTGTACAGATGTTTAGTGGAGTTTAAGTCAAGCAACTACAGTAGCCACTGCAAAAGTTGTGGTGAATCTGTGGTAAATGAATTTGGATGTATGCTTTGCATCATTGTTCTACTGGAGAGATCTAATTCCAAACTAGTGCCCTGATGAATGCAGCCTTATGTTGATCAGAGTTTGATGTAAAACTTCAAGACATCTGTCCTACAAAGGGTGACCCTTCCTGAGAGCAAGAGGAAGAAGCCTTGGGAGGAACCAAAACTTAGAAAGGAGAACACACCTGATTGACAAGGGATAACATGCTAATTATAGTACAAGTTTACCAGTAAGATAAAGAGTGACTCACATCAGACTCCGAGTGAAAAGTTAAGGTCAAAGACAGTGAACAAAAACGTCTAGTGGACTATCGGTTTTGTTAAGCATAATGCACACTGAAAGCATACGCGCAGATTATTTATGGGAACATCTCTAGGATCCAAGCTGCATTACTGAGCTCCACAAGCAAGAATTTCACGGTAGTAGATATCTGGCATGGGCAGAAAGACCAGTTTCTCAAACAACTAGGCATAACTGCTTTGGGCCACTGAGTGAATGCACTTGTATAGTAGGCCACATCCACTCACACTTCTGCTTTTGCCAAACTGTTGTCAAGTGTGTCACATGGTCCTCAACAGCTCATGTTAATGACACCTCACAAATGGCTGTCCGCTGTGTATTTCTTTGCATAGTGTTAATGCAGACATATTTACAGCACATAGAAATTTACCTAAAGAACAGCAGTGAGTCAGATGAGGGATCTTCAAAGTTTCCAATAGCTCAACTGTAAACTAAGTAAGAAATGCTCTGTCTTTTATTCTCTGCGGATTTGTGTGCAGTATCTTTGTACAAAAGCCATTATCAGTGCATCTAGTTAGAATGAATGCACATCTAATTAGAATTAATGCAAACAAAAACAACAAACAAAACATTTTTAGAACTTTGGACTAAACACATCAGTCACACTGTCATGTTAATAGTCCTCATGTGACAGCATAACATCATAATACGTTTTTTTTTCAGGGACCCTCCAGGACACTCTGTATTTTGTACCTTGGTTAGAACAGATTCACTATATCGACAAAAGTATTGGGACACGTCTCCTAATTATTGAGTTCGGGTGTTTGAGCCACACCCGTTGCTAACAGATGGATAAAATACACATAGCCTTGCAGTCTTGTTAGACAAACACTGGCAGTAAAAGAAAATTTTTTCAGATTTAACACTATTTTGTCGTTATCAACATTATCTATAAAAACTCAGAAGACGTGTGGGTTCACTGGTGGTTTTAGATAAAATGGTTATATTTGTGTTGTAGATATCATGACCCTTGGTTCCTATCATGTGTAAGTAAATCCAAATTTATTATGTAAATTTCTCTCATTTAACCATTTTTATTAAAGGTATCATAAAATGGAAAGATGTGTTTACACTGGCATAGTTGAACAAGGGAAGTTTGGTATGTGGAACTGACATACAGAGAACCTAAAACACTGTTGTCTCCTTCTTCAAGTACAAATCCTGCATTTGCAAAAGAGGGCAGTGAAATGGGACAATTCCAAAACTGTACCATTCCAGGCTGTGAAGGGATGTCGGAACTTTTTAAACCCTTCCCAAGGAGCCAAGCTGTCAACAGGCATGGCTGATGTTCATCTTTGAACGAGGCTGAAGTTGTCTTTCGATTTGCCAGCGTCTCAATCAAATGTCCACCTTAAATCCATTCCAACTTATATGCTACAGCTTTCACAGGCGACAGAATGTAAATGAAGTACCATTTAAGGTGGAATGAAAAATTGATAAAACAAGCTGAGAAATAGGAAGCCAACTGCAGCTCCCACATCTCTAACAGGACCATGGCCGTACTAGCTATGAGGACACAGAGATCACTTTTCTCCATTCATGAGATTAACTGTACAAACAGTGCCGTTATGATAATACAGTGGTCTACTCAGGGCCGCAGCCACAGTGAGGGGACAGAAAATTTATGCCGCATTTTTCATGATAATGAAATTTGTTATGTTTTTTTTTTTTTGTGAGTGCTGTTACTGTATTATGGCCAGTCAAAATCTGCCAAGTTCCGCCAAATTTTCCAAACCCTCCAATAACTGCTTAGCAACTGTTGCTGTCAGCAATTACTTCCGTACGGTAGCAGTATGTTTGTGACTACGTTGGGACTCCGAGGTCTTCTGAAGTTTCTGAAGGATTTTATGAGATTCAGGATAGAAAAAAAAGACGTAACTACTCAATGAGCAATGAGAGGTTCTCAGCTGACCTCAGAACAGCTGTGGTGTGGCCATAGACTGATCTGCCCGCTCTGTTTTTCTCTGTATGAGACGCTACACTGCCTTGAGTACCAGAGTAACTTTAACTTCTTGAGATGTTCAGCTATGCAGCACACATGCTATAGGCTAACATATAGCATTGCTATGGTAAAAAATCTAGCTAGCTAAGAGTTTATGACTGCAATTAACACATTACAAATGCAAATCCTATACTTCATTTTTTGTTTGGACTGCTTGTTGTGTTGCTGGCTAAATCCGCATGCTTTAGTATAGATCCAGTAGCTGCTCAGTTTATGCTACAGGCTCTGTAGTCAGAAAAATTAGTGATTAGATGAGAAATTAAAGTTACCTATTCATGACAAACTGCAACCAGCATGAGAGAGTTCACTGTCAACTAGCATATTGACGGTATAGTATCATGTAGCTAACATTATTAAGAAATCAGCAGTACATTAGGCTGTGTTTTGTCTCATTAACTGTATGAGTAGCTGCCTTTCCCGTTAGCTGGGGTTTGGTACAGATAGCCTTTTATAATGTGTTTAATGTGTGCTTTTTCAGTAATCAGCGAGGAAAGAGACACAAAAGAAACAAGCAAAGATGGCGGGTTAAATGAAATAAAATCAATTTGAAACTATCGATTTGGAACTACATGATTCAGTGTAGGTTTCAACACAATTTTTCAGCTAAAAATAAACATATAAATAAATAGTTTAATTATTAATTCAATAAACTTAAACAGGGTAACGAGTCAAATCAGTTTATGGAAGAGAAATAGCAGTTGGAAGAATGAAGGGATGGGGAAGGAACAAAAAGGAAAAGGTGCATAAAAGTTATGGATGAGTGAAAAAAGCAATGATTTGGCAAAAAAAAATAAATAAATAAATAAAAAACTTGTGTAATGCTACTATTCAGCAGTTAGTTTATTATTTAGCCCTGAACAGGACCCTGGACAACTTTCATTTACAGTTGTTTGCTCTACACATTTCACTCTGTAGAGTTTCTCAAACTCTGGACAATGTGGAGCAGGCTTCACTCGGCATTTGGCACAGTTCCAATTTTATTAGCATCACAACCCCGACTGCAACCTGTAAGTAGCTAAGTAGCCATGCTGCGTGGTTTTATCCACTTTCTGACTGTTGAAGCCTTAAATCTTAAATAAGTCTTTAATTGAAAGTGTGAGTTTACAGTGATCTAACAACTGTAGTTTACTTTGTGTTGTTGTCAAGATTGAAAGCAAGTACCAAGTACAGGTAACGTAAGCCACTAGCAAACTCCAAGTAACTAGCATAGCTAACTAAATAGTATGATGACCTCGTATATTTACACAGAGAATGATTTCATTGTCCTGCCTGTGTCTGTTTTGACATGTTGCTTCTGTGTGAGTCATCATGGTGCCTCACTGTAAACCAGCAAATCAGAGCAAAGCTCATCACATCATTCATGAGCCTAACAAAAAAGAGAAAACAGCTTGTTTCATTCTAGGGCCAAATCATAAGCTCACCAATGGGCATGTAAAAGCACATCTGGGCATTTTTCACCCTGACCGAAGTGACATACCTTCTGTGTAGACATCAGAGGACAATTTAAAATACTGAATAAATGCAGTATATGGCACCTTTAAAATGCTCCAAAAAGGAATTCTCCTTTAACATGATATATGAATGTGGTCTCACTATCTGGCAAGAAACAAGTCATTGTTGCCCTTATTATTTATGTGTTATAACTGCTTATTAATGATTTTTAAGGTGTTTATGACCTAATTTATTGCCATTAATACACTACTTCTAAACGATTTATAAAGGCTTTATAAGGATAGCCTTATTGTAAAGTGGTAGGTAAACTCCTGAAGATAACAAGCTTGTGCTGCACAGTGATAAACAAGGGTCTCACTAAGTCTGCATGGGGAGATTTGAACCTTTATTAGCTGTCCTTAAAGTAGTTTTATAGCTCTCTGTGAATTTTATGTGATGTACGTGACAGTAGCCCTAACAGGTCAGAGACGAAGAGCGGGGCAGGTAGTGTCCCATTTAATGAGGGCTGAAGTCTTTATATATGTATAAAATCATTTCAAAGAATGAGTGATAATCTCTACTGGAACAAGACGTTCATAGTCTAGTCAGAATAATATGTGAACCTAACAATAAGCTTTTCAACACATAATAAAAGTAGTATTATTATCTGATGAGTTACTAACAAAACAACCTCACACTGGACAACAGAAACTCTTTGTAACATTTATTCTGAAGGTAAACGCAAGAAAATAACAGCAGACGTTTCATTCAAAGCCAATCAGAGCTGATAGATTTAAATCTGTTTAGCACAGTTGAATTTAGTTGAAATCACACTGTCTCAATATTTATATACTGAGTTTAGCAAAGCTTTATTTTTCACCCAGAAACATCTCACCCTTCTACACATTAGACAGACAAAATGTCTAAGCAACTCATCATACCAATGATGGCTTGGTTTCTGTTTTGTCTAAAGCATTTTCCAACATGAACCAAAATAATAAAAAATAAAACAAAATACAAGAAGAAAACATCTTCACTGTACAGTTAAAGAGTTGTTATTGACACTGACACAGGTGTCGAGTTCTTTTTCAGAAGTGAAATGTTAAATAGCACTAATAAAGAATAATCGGCATGTTAGTTGCATCATTAATTAGGCATAACAATTAATTAGGCATGAAACAGACAACATAGTCTAAAAATTGAACACTGTTTAAAATAGTCTTATATGGTTGAAAAGCCAAGTCGTTGCTTCAGTCATTGGCTGTTAATAACAGGAGAGGACAAATGAAGCTACATCACTGACTGAAGCTCAAAACACTCATAAAAAAGCAAACAAAACTTTGTACAGTCATTTATACTGGAAATCACAATAGTATATTCTAACATTGTTAGGAGGTACAATAAATATATTTGTCTGTTAAAATCAGTATTTAGTGTCTCCACTTAAAACGTCTTTACTTTTGACTAAATAGAATAAAAATATGAAGCACTGTTTGTGTAACAAAAAGACCAGCAAGGACTGCAACTTTGACAATGAAGAGCCACACAGAGCAGACGTCACCTGCATGGAAAACAAAACAAACAAACAAACAAATAAATAAATAAATAGATAGCGAGCTAGATATATAGAATGGTAGATAGATAGACAGTGTTATGCATCATGCCCGCTAAGATTCTAATCTATGTGTTAGATTCCACTAATGAAGTTACTTTTTTTCAAAAGCAGAAGCTTCATTTACCCTTTCTATTAGATTTAGCTTCATGTCCACATGTCAGTGCAATTACCTTACAGAAGCTTTTTTTACCTTTTCCTCTAGATTTACCTTCATGTTGACATTCAGCCACAGCACAGTAGTGAGTTCCAGCATCAGAGAGGCTGAGGTTTCTCTTGGGGAGTTTGTAGACACAGCTCTGTGTAGGAGAATCAGTCTCAGAGCTTTTCTCACACTCATCTCTGCTGTGTGGATGAATGTAGATGATTCCTACTCCTCCAGATTCAGGTGGAGGACGATGGTCAGTCTTCTCATCTTTTAAATAGATTAGTAAGTGTAGAAGTTAAAGAGAAATAATGCTAATATCAATGAACAGCACAAAACAACAATAACAACAATTACGGCAAATGTGTGAACACAGTTACCCGCAAACAGCAAAAAGGTTCCAGATATAAACTCTAAAGCAGCTGATTTTCCTTTTCCACAGAAATATATTCCTATATCTTCTTCTTTGACTTCATTAATACTGAGATTAAACTCTTCATCCAAGGTGAAGTGGCTGTTGTTAAATGCTCGACTAAATCTGTGCTTTACTGCTGGTTTAGATTCTTGAGGTGAGTTTGTTTTAGTCATAACTTTTCTCACAATATACTGAGGCAGTTTTCCTAAACTCTGTTGATACCAAACTAAATCATCTTTGGCTGCTTCTTGGTCACATTTTACTGTCACTTCACCTCCCCGCCTCACTGTTTGTACTTGCAGATCAGTGATGTCAGACGTTTTCACTGGAGAGACAAAACAAAACAAAAACTTTCAAAGACTAAAAAATTGCTAAAATAAAGCAGTTATTTACAGTTTTATGCACATGTTTGAGCACCTTTGGTCAAATGACATGTTTTGTTGATTTTCTAAGTGAAAATAAACACATCCTCTACACAGTTCTGCATATTTTAATACACAGTTACTGTTTATTTGCTGAATGTAACATATTGCTGCGAAATAGAAAAAGAAAATGTGGCATGTGCAAAAATTATGGCACATTTTATAGTTTGTCTTATTTTATTCCATTATTTTAAATAAACAATATATTTGTTCCGTGTAGAGGATGTGTTTTTTCACTTGAAATATCAATGAAAATGTAATATGACTGAAGGTGTTCAAACATTTGCATATGACTGTACATGTAGCAGGTTGGTAACATGTTGTTTGTGGTGTAAATATATTAACCATTCAAAACATCACTTACCAGTTACACAGAGGCAAAACACCAAAAGCAGTCCAGACATTGTTCCTGTTTAGACAGAGAGACAGTGAAGTCTGCTGATCTCTTTTGTGACCTGAACTGACGTTTAAAGCTGTGAGTTGTTTTGATTGGTCTGATAGTTTTGAGGAAATAATATCAAGTACAGAGTGTTATTTCAAACCAAATAAGAAGTTGATGGAAACAGCTTTGCTATTTAAAGAATGAAACTTGGGTTAAATAGAATGAAGCAGAAAAGCGTTTTCTTATTTGAGTCTTTAATGGCTGTGCATAATTAGTGTTATATTACTTTTATATCGTAATTGAGATCCTCATGCTTATTCACAGCTGCTTTTAAAAAAGGTAGAGGACCTGAAACTGGTGCAAAGTGCCCTCAGTTCCTAATGACTAAGCTGTTCTTAGAAAAGATAAAAGGGGAACATATGAATGGGAATACTGTATTTCAGTTAGGTTTTGTTCTTTACAATGTTTACAGATGCTAAAACCTGACATTAATTGTAATTTTGTTTTTTTTTTTCTTCAAATACTTTATTCCAAATTAGCTTTGCCAATAGTGCCAGTAATCCTGGCCAACACAGCATCTTGAGAGCTTCTCTGCAACCTAAGCTGTCTTATTAGTGAACAGTCAGGTTCTCTACATTCAAGACTTTGTTAAATTCACAGTAATAGTGTTCTTCCACTAGCAGAGAGGTCAGTATGTCAGCCAGTTAGTAGACACTGCTAACTGCTGAGGGTCACTAAGTGAACTAGGGGATTTTCTAATGTGTGTTGAGATGTGTTATAATGGAGCATCTTCTGTTTGTGTTTCTGCTTTCGCCCGCAGTTTTACCAGACTTATGTCATAGCATTGATACATTGTCATACTGTATACTGTAAGTTGTCCTTGGAAAAAAGTTGGTTACATTTTTTGAAATAATGGAAATTGTCCAATCAGGGTTTTTTTCCTTCATCATATCCAGTCTATGTAGCATAAAGGCCTTAACACACTGGTTTATTCTGACATCAAAAAAGTAATTTGAACACGTGTATAACTGAAGATTTCTTGCAGGGTAAATGTGATTTTCAGGATAGTGATTTTTATTCCCCCTTCTGTTTGATTTTTGGCAACTTTTGCAGGCGACATGAAATCACTAACCTGCTGTCTCTGGTGTTGACCTGGCAACAACCAAGGAAACAGACTGATTGTGTCCCAGCAAATACAAGATTTTTATAGACTTTAAAAGATTTATTTTGTCTTCTGCTGGACGGAGTTAGAGTCTCCAAAATGAGCTGAAATGGGTTCAACTGAGTCACAGACATCCAAACTAAATGTGAAAGCTGCTGAATGAGGCAGTGAAACCCTCTGGGCTTCTTTTGCTTTTACAAAATGGAAAATAGTCTACCCAACTGCACTGCTTGCCTTGTTACTATTACTGGCTGTACTGTTTTTGCACTTGAAGAAATTTTTAACCTCTGATTGTTTTTGTTGCAGTGTGACCATCAAGGAAATAAAACACCAACAACAACAACAACAACAACAACAACAACAACAAAAAAACACTGTTCCGATTCAGTGTGGAAAGTTTTGATGTGGGGAAATGTATCTGAATAGCATTCTACATTTTTACATAAGATGGTTCTTCAAGGGTTCTTTAGTAAAGACAATGGTTCTATACAGAACCATAACACTTAAAGAACCATTTACATGCTTAAGTGGTTGTTTGCAGGGTGAAATCATTCTTCAGATTGATGGAGAGAGTGTTGTTCTATAGAACCTTTTTGAAAAAAGTTCTAAATAGCACCAAAAAGGGTTCTTCTATTGTTGTGAAGCTTCCCTTCTAGTGACCATATGGACAAAGTGAGGAGCTCATTTGCTAAAACAGATATCTCCAAAATGTTCATACATCTTTGTAAATTCCAGGTAATATCCATCAAACTGCTGTTAGGTTATTTTTTATTAAGTTTAAATAACTCAATAAAATGCAGGTAACTTACAAAATTAAACTTTTTTTTTTTTTTTATTAAAAGCAAATGACTCCAAAGGCTTTTCATGTTTCAAAGTTTTAAGCCAATTAATACATACAAATTTCTTTTAAAGGCAATATATAACATTCATTAACATAAAATAAGCAGGTAAAAAGCTGCACTCCAACAAAAAAACATGCCATTAATGGGCAATATTGCACATCTATAAGATCATACCTTGGAAAATCCTAAAGCTGAATCTCAAATGGCTCAGTGATCCCTATATAGTGCACTATGTGAGTCATGAAATTTTGACTTTAACACCAAAATGTTACACTTCATGTCCAGTATGGAACTGTGCACACATGGCTGAATCCAATATGGTTTTTAAACACAATGTGCTCTGTTTAGATACAGTAGCTGTTATTTTAAGACCTATGTACTGCACTTTGTAGGGAGATGGAGCCAATTGAGTTTCTGCCTAAAACAATTTGCGGCAGTGTTGCATCACCTGACCCGAATACTGCGTGCTGATTCGATAAACGGATTTATCGGGTTCCGCTAGAGAACAGTGCTGGTGCTTGACTCCTTCTGCTGTAAAACGTGAACTTGCAATGCCTTGACAAACGACAATAACAGCTATTGTGATAAAACATATTTAGGGTTCAGAATGCGCTGTGTGTTAAGAATAACTCACGACAGTCAGCTGATTTCTTTAAATGATGGTGTTTATCAAGCAGTTCACACATTAAGTAACGCATTTGTGAAATATGCTAGTATAGTCAAGGTGATCATAAATTACTGAGATGTTTAAAGGTGGTAGAGGTGAAGCCTTTTAAATGACCAGTTTTGTTCATAAAAGTTTGTTATTCTGTTTCAGTTGTTTTTTCAGGAAACGTTGCAAGAAGAGCTCTGTCTCTTACTCTCTGCAGACTGTGCAGTGTCTCTGTACAAAGCCAGTATCAGTGGGAATACAATAGGTGAGATGAGACACCATCTAATTAGAATAAATGCACATGCCAGATTGTCAAAAATAACTATGGTCAACAACAAGCAAAACACTCTTAGAATTTTTGACTTTTACACTATCATCATGTCCTTATGGCTGTAAGTTCTCTCGGCTTAACACTTTGACCACAAGCCAAAGTCAGAATCGAGTGAAATCAACATTGTTGCTGCCACCAAAGGCCACTAAGGCCCTGATTTACTAAGATCCCAGACAACAAGAGCTAATGTGTGTGAGAATGAGCACTTAATATAATAAGTGGGTTGTGAGGAAACTGGATCGGTGCATATATTTTCTGGTAAACAAGATCAGAGGGCATTTTAGATCATAAGCAGAAACAAAAGTGCTGTAGCTTTAAAAGTGCTGATGTGTTACCTGTCACACATATGTGTGTCCAGATTATTTAGAATTATTGATCTTCATTACATTTTAATTACTTAATCATTCAATGGTTTAGAGGTAAATAAAATCATTCAGAGTCAGTCAGTGTATAATGCACCTTTCTAGAGAAATTTACTGAGTCAGAATTGTTCACCATTGTAGTACTAGAAACCAGACATCAGAAGCCTTTAATGGCTCTAAGAGCTTCATCCCATGGAGTTATTACACAAAATGGTTATAAATGCATTGTTTGGTACCTGAGAAATTGTTTTGTGATAGTTTTGTTATTAAGGTTTGGCCTAAAATGTATTTTTGACATATAGTATTACTCCAGGATTACTTCCTGTCAAAACTGCATTCTCAACTGAGATCAATGCGCATCAGCTAACGTGCTTTTGTAGTTACAAGCCTGTAGCTGCAGCCGCTCAACACGGCTAACGCTGGTGTTGCATCAGATTCAGTTCCCCCTCAAATTCACATTCCCTTTAAAAAGGTCCTCGGACATGCCAAGCAACACTGGAACTACGGAAAGCGGAAAGATTCAAAAAATCTTTGTACGGCAGCTGCATTCACCCTGCATTCACAGTGACACAGTACAAAAAGTTTTTATCAGCATGATTGTTTACTATTTAATCGAATTAAAAATAATATGTATCACAGAATTTCAATTATGCTGTGTTATCTTGAATCTATATTGAGGATTTGGTGAAAACACGTGACTGTTCAATCTGTTTTTGATCCTTTTCACTTTTCACTTTCCATAGTTCCAGTGTTGCTTGGCGTCGTTTTCTGTTCAGTGAATTTTCTGTTCAGCTTTTGTTTACATTTTATTTTTACAGTATTCTTACCTTTTTTGGAAGATTGCAAAGTGTGTGGAGGATTTTGAGGAGGTCTGTTTCCAAAAAGTCCTAGAGCCATATTGATTTGAACCAGAATACACAAATGACTAACAGCAGCGAGAGAGAGAGAGAGAGAGAGAGAGAGAGAGAGAGAGACTGAACCCACTGGTGCCAAAACAGAAGAACCCAGGGCGAATGGAAATTGATGGTGTCAACAACAAACTTGCTACTCTGCTTACCAGTTCATTCAACTGTGATCTATCACAGCTTCTCTGATGAATAATGTTACTCACATAGGCTCTAAGTTTTGCTGGCACCATGTGACGCAATGCCACCAACCCAAACAACACAAAGGCATACAGGGCATTGTAAAGAAAAAATAGTACCCAAAAAAGTATTTTTTTCAAATTTAGCACTATTTAACCATTATCAGCATGACATATAAAAACTATAAGACACATGTAATTCACTGGTCATTTTGGATAGCAGTTAAAATGGTTATAATTGTAATGTAGACATACAGACATCTGGTTCCTAACACTACAATAGTGAACAATTGTGACTCATTAAATTTCTTTAGAAAGGCGCATTTCACACTAAACCATACTGAATGATTTTGTTTACATCTAAACGGTTGAATGATTAAGTAATTTTGCCTCTTTAAGGTCAATAACAGCAAAAAAGTGTAGTGGACTACCAATTGTGTTAAGCATCATGCACATTGATAGCATAAGCAGAGGTATATATATATATATATATATATATATATATATATATATATATGAACATAGAGGAGTAAGGCAGAGTTACCAGAAACAGTTAAGGAGTTCATACAAAGGTTGGCATATGAAGATAATTGTGCATTGTGACATGCATTCAAGAGGAAGTGATGTTTGACTGGTGAATGGCATGTATAAGAGGCCCCAAAGTGGCTGAGCAGGTCCATCATTCCTCTAGTTCTTTTGAACTAAACACTTTGAGACATCATTATTATTGTCGTCATAGTGCCCTCATAGCCATAGTGTATCCTCTGATCTTCCTCATGCTGATCAATGATAAAAGGTGTCTGGCCTGTATATCTCCTCATATTTATTAAGGAAAAGTGTTTCTGAAATATTTTTCAGCATTAAAATATTTAACTCCCCACTTATTTTTACTGTAAGATCAATCTGATAAACACTTTTTGCCTTACTTCCTCCTCTTTTCCAAGTGTGGTAATACTTCTGAGCAGCACTGTCTCAAGATCATCTCTAGGATCCAAGCTGCATTAATGTGCAATAATAGATATTTGCCATGGGCAGAAAGACCAGTTTCTCAAACAACTTGGCATAACTGCTTTGGGTCACTGAGTGAATGCATTTGTATAGTAGGCCATCTTCCACTAACACTTCTGCATTTGCCACCAGTCATAAACTGTTGTCAAGTTTGTCACATGTCCTCAACAGCTCATGTTAATAACACTTCACAAATGGCTGACTGCTGTGTCTTTTTTGCATAATGTTAATGTAGACATGTTTACAGCACAGAAGAATATACATAAAAAACAGCAGTGAGTCAGATGAGGAATCTTCAGAGTTTCCAATAGCTCAACTGTAAACTAAGCAAGAACACTTTCGACTAATATAGAAAAGCTTTCTCTCTTATTCTCTGCAGATCTGTGTGCAGTATCTCTGTACAAAAGCCATTATCAGTGTGTCTAAATAGAATTAATGCACATACCAGATTATCAGAAATAACTGTGGCCTTCGACAATAAGCAAAACATCCTTGAACTTTGGACTAAATACATCATTCACATTGTCATGTTAATAGTCCTCATAGCAATTAGTCTTCTCTGTTTAACACTTTGACCACAAGCCAGCGTCTCGATGTTGCAGTGTTTTCTGCTGTTCTTCCACTTGCTTTGCTATGTTCAGTTTTGCAGTTTACCAGAACTGATTTTGCACTGTGTTTCTAGCACTTCCTTAAGCTGTCGTCACACCAGTGAACAAAAGTAGGCAATCCAGTGGCCAACCCGACTGAGTACTAAGTGATATTCAAGCATATGCCTCGTCTGTCATTGTGGGTAGCATTTTTTTCCATGTTACATTAATGGAAAATGTGCTCTTGTTAATGGCAAGCAAAAATGCCCAAAAGAGCTAGAAAGAGGACAGAGAAACAGATATATGTAATATATATGTAAATAGCAGTATGCATATGGATGTAATTATGGAGTTTATTTATTTTACCTCTCTTTTCCTGAACAAATCCTGGAAGACATAGATCTTGAGGTAATAGAGGCATCAATGTGAAGCTCCACATGTAAGTATTCCATAATATGAGGAAGATTCTGTCACAGGAAATATGTTTTCTGTTGCATAGTAAATTTTAATGTTTATTGTTTTTTTTTTAAAAGATACTTTCTCTTTCACTATGAAAGTGTTTTCTTGAGGCCATACTCAGTGTCCAATCAGGGTGACATCATTTCATCCCATTACAACATAAATAATCCCACACAGAGAAAGATTATATATATATCGATTTACTTTTTCCATTAGATTTAGCTTCATGTTCACATGCAGCCACAGCACAGTAGTGAGTTCCAGCATCAGAGAGGCTGAGGTTTCTCTTGGGGAGTTTGTAGACACAGCTCTGTGTAGGAGAATCAGTCTCAGAGCTTTTCTTACACTCATCTCTGGTGTGTGGATGAATGTAGATGATTCCTGGATGAGATTCTCCTGATCCATGTCTGATCCAGTACACACTGTGTTCTCCTGAACAGTTCAGAGTAACTGCTTGTACTGAACACTGGAGTTTAACAGGTTCTTCATTCTTGATAGCAGATTCAGGTGGAGGATGATGGTCAGTTTTCTCATCTTTAAAATAGATCAGTAAATGTAGAGGGTAAAGAGAAATAATGCTAATATCAATAAAAAGTACAAAACAACAACAATGACAGTTGAATGTGTGAACACAGTTACCTGCAAACAGCAAAAGGGTTCCAGATATAAACTCTAAAGCAGCTGATTTTCCTTTTCCACAGAAATATATTCCTATATCTTCTTCTTTGACTCTAGTAATGCTGATATCAAACTGTGTTTATACCAAATTAAATTATATTTGGCTGTTTTCTGGTCACATTTTATTGTCACTTCATGTCCCAGCCTCACTTTTTGTACTTGAAGCTCAATAAGATCAGACATTTTTCCTGAAAAAAGGCCAAAATAAACCGGTAAGTTATATGTAGCAGGTCTGTAACATGTTGTTTGTGATATAAATATGTTAACCATTGAAGAAATCCCTTACCAGTTACAAAGAGGCAAAGAGTGAAAAGTAATCCAATCATTGTTCCTGTTTAGACAGAGAGACAGTGAGATCTAATGTTCTGATCTCTTGTGTGTTCAGTAGTAAAAGAGGCCTCATGTGTGACCTAAATGGATGTTTTACAGCCGTGGGCCATTTTGATTGGTCTGATAGTTTTGAGGAAATACTATCTTGTGGTGAGTGCTATTTCACACCAGAAATAGTTTAACAGCTGATGGTAGCAGATTAAAGTATGAAACCGGTGTTAAAGAGAGTCCCAGTCTCTGATCTATTGCTTCAAACACTGACATTAAATGGAAACAAAACAGCTTTTTCTTAGTTATTTGTACTTATAAAGCATTTAATTTTGACAACTTGCACTTTTTAGTTTGATTGTAGTGCAGGAGATTTCAGTTTACACTGAATTCTTTCAGGAAGCCCTGCATTAGCTATCGTCCGCTAATACCACTAGCATTAACACTATCCACAAAGCAATATTCAAACCATATGCCTGACAAGACAGTAATATTGATGATAACAGTGAAAAATAAAGAAACGTTTTCAATAATTAACAGACTAATGTCTGAAAGAGACATTAGAAATGAGCAACATTTCCATTTAAACATTCACTCATTCACTGTCACATATTTCAGAGGTATTCTGGGCATAGTAACAGTTGATAGGCTATGAAGGACCAACTGGGTGAGCCAATTTGCTACAGCGCCACCCTGAGGCAGAGCAGAGCTGTGTCTCTAGTTAGTGAAGAATACCAAAGACAGAAGCTCCCTGACTGTGGGTGAAGCAGCTAAACAATGAGCTTTTCCTGAATTTGAATATGAGTATCTATTTTACCCTCATGGACAGCGTAACATCATAATAAGTTTATTTTCAGGGACCCAGGATTTTGAGACATTTAGGGGGTCCAAGAGGTTAATTAGGAGTCCTGGACCCCCCTATGTTTAAAGTCACTGATGGGCTCAGTGACTTTAACCATGGCACTGTCATAACATGCCACCTCTGCCACAAGTCTGTTTGTGAAATTTCTGTCCTGCTAGATCTGCCCCTGTCAACTGTAAGTGCTATTATTGTGAAATGGAAATACCTTGAAGCAACAACAGCTCAGCCACGAATTGGTAGACCACACAAGCTGCAGAGTGCCTTTCCACTGTTGAATCACTCGCTAAAGAGCTCCAAATTGCTTTGGACAACTGCATGCTTCCAACTTTGTGAGAACAGTTTGGGGAAGACCTTTTCGGTTCCAACATGACTGAGCCCCAGTGCACAAAGCAAGGCCCATAATGGCATGGCTGGGTGAGTTAGGCATGTAAGAACTTGACTGGCCCGCACAGAGCCCTAACCTTAACCCCTTTGGGATGAACTAGAACGGGGATTGTGAGTCAGGCCCTCTCGTCTGACCTCACAAATGCTTTTCTGGATGAATGGGTAGAAATTCCCTCAGACACACTCCACAATCTTATAGAAAGCTCCTTGAAGAGTGGAAGCTGTTATGGCTGCAAAGGGAGACCAACTTCATATTATTGCCTATGGATTTAGAATGGGATGTCATAAAAGCTTCTGTGGGTGTAATATGTAGGTGTCACAATACTTTTGTCCATTTTTGTACATAGTGTCAATAAAAAAGGCAACAATGAGCCCTGAAGTAAACAATGATGACTGAGCAACTCTGTACAGTTTTTCAAACTTTGGAATATATTGAGCAGGCTTCGCTTGGCTTTTGGCACTGTTCCAACTTTATTGGCATCACAACCCCAACCACAACCTGTAAGTAGCTAAGTAGCCATGCTGTGTGATTTTATCCACTTTTTGACTGTTGAAGCCTTAAATCTTAAACAAGTCTTTAATTGAAAGTTTCACAGTGAGCTATTAACGATAATCCACTTTGTGTTGTTGTCAAGATTGAAAGCGAGTACCTAGTATAGGTAATGTTAGCCATGAGCAAACTCCAAGTAACTAGCATAGCTAACTAAATAGTATGATGACCTCGTATATTTACACAGAGAATGATTTCATTGTCCTGCCTGTGTCTGTTTTGACATGTTGCTTCTGTGTGAGTCATCATGGTGCCTCACTGTAAACCAGCAAATCAGAGCAGAGCTCATCACATCATTCATGAGCCTAACAAAAAAGAGAAAACAGCTTGTTTCATTCTAGGGCCAAATCATAAGCTCGCCAATGGGCATGTAAAAGCACATCTGGGCATTTTTCACCCTGACCGAAGTGACATACCTTCTGTGTAGACATCAGAGAACAATTTAAAATACTGAATAAATGCAGTATATGGCACCTTTAAAATGCTCCAAAAAGGAATTCTCCTTTAACATGATATATGAATGTGGTCTCACTATCTGGCAAGAAACAAGTCATTGTTGCCCTTTTTATTTATGCGTTATAACTACTTATTAATGCATTTTAAGGTGTTTATGACCCAATTTATAGCCATTACCAAACTACCTTTAAACCTTTTATAAGGATAGTCTTATTATAAAGTGGTAGGCAAACTCGTGAAGATGACTTTGCATGCTTGTGCTGCACAGTGATAAACAAGAGTCTCACTGAGTGTGCATGGAGGGATTTCAACCTTTATTAGCAGTCAGTAAAGCAGTTTTATAGTTCTTTGTGAATTGTATGTGATGTGTGTTTCTGTAGTCCTAACAGTTCAGAGACGCAGAGTGGGGTGGGTAGTGGCCCATTTAATGAGGGCTGAAGTCTTTGTATAAAATCATTTCAAAGAATGAGTGATAATCTCTACTGGAACAAGACGTTCATAGTCTAGTCAGAATAATATGTTATTCTTATCGTATACATTTCCGAGGTGTATGTGGGCCTAACAATAAGCTTTTCAGCACAGAATAAAAAGTAGTATGATTATCTGATGAGTTACTAACGAAACAACCTCACACTGGACAGCAGAATATCTTTGTAACATTTATTCTAAAGATGAAACAAAGAAAACAATGGCAGATGTTTCATTCAGTGACTGATACATTTAAATCTGTTTAGCACAGTTTAATTTAGTTGAAATCACAGTTGAGTCAATATTTATATACAGAGTTCAGCAAAACTTTATTCTCCACCCAGAAACATCTCACTCTTCTACACATTAGACAGATGACCTAAAGACAAAATGTCTAAGCTGCTCGTCATAGCAATGATGGCCCAGTTTCTGTAATATGCAAAGCATTTTCAAACATGAACCAAAATAATAAAAAACAAACCTACAAACAAAATACAAGAAGAAAACATCTTCACTATACAGTTAAAGAGTTGTTATTGACACTGACACGTGTGTAGAGTTCTTTTTCAGAAGTGAAATGTTAAAAAGAGCTGATAAAGAATAATCAGCATGTTGGTTGCATCACTAATTAGGCATAAGAATCATTAATAAAGCATGATACATAGTGTAAAAAATGAACACTAAAACAGTCTTAAATGGTTGAAAAGCTAAGTCATTGCTTCAGTCGGACAAATGAAGCTACATCACTGACTGAAGCTCAAAACACTCATAAAAAAGCAAACAAAACTTTGTACAGTCATTTATACTGGAAATCACAATTGTACAATATAACATTATTAGGAGGTACAATAAATATATTTGTCTGTTAAAATCAGTATTTAGTGTCTCCACTTAAAACGTCTTTACTTTTGGCTAAATAGAATAAAAATATGAAGCACTGTTTGTGTAACAAAAAGACCAGCAAGGACTACAACTTTGACAATGAAGAGCCACACAGAGCAGACGTCACCTGCATGGAAAACAGCTAGATAGATAGATAGATAGATAGATAGATAGATAGATAGATACACACAATGTAATGCAACAAGATTCTATAAATTAGATTCTGCCAATGAATATGAAGTTACATTTTATGTTTTCAAAAGCTGAAGTTTTATTTACCTTTTTCAGTAGATTTAGCTTCATCTCCACATGCAGCCACAGCACAGTAGTGAGTTCCAGCATCAGAGAGGCTGAGGTTTCTCTTGGGGAGTTTGTAGACACAGCTCTGTGTAGGAGAATCAGTCTCAGAGCTTTTCTCACACTCATCACTGGTGTGTGGATGAATGTAGATGATTCCTGGATGAGATTCTCCTGATCCATGTCTGATCCAGTACACACTGTGTTCTCCTGAACAGCTCAGAGTAACTGCTTGTACTGAACACTGGAGTTTAACAGGTTCTTCATTCTTGATAGCAGATTCAGGTGGAGGATGATGGTCAGTCTTCTCATCTTTAAAATAGATCAGTAAATGTAGAAAATAAAGAGAAACAATGCTACTATCAGTGATCAGTACAAACAACAATAACACAATTACAACACACATAACACACAGCACACAGTTACCTGCAAACAGCAGAAGCGTTCCAGATATAAACTCTAAAACAGTTGATTTTGAATTTCCACAGAAATATATTCCTATATCTTCTTCTTTGACTCCAGTAATGCTGAGATCAAATGTCTCTTTATCCACAGTGAAGCGGCTGTTTTCAAATGCTCGACCAAATCTGTACCTCACTTCTTTTTTAGATTCTTGAGGAGAGTTTCCTTCTGTCAGAAATGGTCTCACGATGTACTGAGGCAGCTTTCCTAAACTCTGTTGATACCAAAATAATAAATCATCTTTAGCTGCTTTTTGGTCACATTTTATTGTCACTTTGTCTCCCCGCCTCACTGTTTGTACTTGAAGATCAACGATGTCAGACGTTTTCACTGAAACAAAAGTTATTTACATGTAGCAGTTCTTAAACAGTTTATTTGTGATATAAACACATGCACCATTCAAAATACAACTTACCTGTTTCAAAGAAGCACAAAGAAAAGAAAAATAATCTGATCATTGCTGCTGTTTAGACAGAGGGACAGTGAGATCTAATGCCCTGGTAGTAAAAGAGGCCTCATGTATGACCTCAATAGACACTTTAGAGCTGTGAGTCGTTTTGATTGGTCTAAGTGTTGAGGAAATAATATCATGTGGCGAGTGCTATTTCATGCCCCACAAGAAGTAGACGGAAATAGCTTCAAACAGAGTGAAGCAGAGGAACATTTTCTTATTTGAGCCTGTAATTTTTCTGCATCTAATAAGAATGTTATACTGCCATATACTGCCACTTTGTAAAATGTATAGCTCAGATCATTGCTTGGTCTTGGGTAACATTAACATATTAACAGATAAAACTAGAGATGAATAACGTTTACGTTGATCACATTCAAAGCAATCATTATACACCTTACTTGATATCAGCTTTTTAATGATTGATTTTTCCATTTGAATTTAATTAGGTACATGTTGCTTGGCCAAAAAATATGCTTCGCCATCCTTGTGCCAAAATCAAATGCTTATCTTTGCAGTTTTCATTGCTTTGCAAGTATTAACAGCAGCTCATGCTGCAAGCATGATATGAGCGTTTGTAAAGAGTAAAATGTTAAAACAGATTATGCAGACAGTAAAGCACTGATGTGCAATTAGAAAAGCATAGTGTTGAGTTCTCTCGTTTGATTTGGACCATCATAAAAATATCTTCCTACCAACAACAAACTGAAGCAGCGTTCATTTTAGAAGCAGACTGAGACCCATGATTTTTTACTGGATTTTTACTGGACCAGTGATAGCAAAGCCTTTTTCATATCTTCAAAGGGGTGGTGGTTGGGGCTGAAGTAAATCAGAAAGGATGCATGTGTTGATGTGTTTTTACCAGAGGTAGGAACAAGTCACTGAGTTGCAAGTAACAAGTAAGTCTCAAGTCCTGGCACTTGAGTCTCGAGTCAAGTCCCAAGTCAAGACCTGAGTTCTAAACAAACCAGTATGCATTCTTCAGCAGATTTAATGTCATTACCATTGCCATCACTAAACAGTTGTTACCAAAAAATGAGGGTAACAGCAATATAGCCCATTTAATGACAGTGCGCTAGTAACGTATAATAGTGTATTAAGTGTTTTTGTTTTTTTTTTCTATATTTTTCTGTATTTCTGTAAATTATCCTTTCAAAAAATGACTTAATCCATAGTACAGGGATAACCATTCAGGCACAACAGTATACACAAAGAACAGTGCAACTGCACATGAAAATAATCTTCAGTACTATTGTATTATTGAACTTGGGATTTTTGGATTTCACAAAGGGAGCATGGGATCAGAGCTGCCAGAATGTAACCTCTGCACCATTTAAGGTGGAATGCAAAAGTAGATTTTATTGATGCTATAGATGCTTTGCTTGGTCATTGAGGTGAATTTGAATTCTCACACTTGACTTCTGAAATGAAATGAAGCCAAGCATAAGCACAGTAACAGACATTTAACAATGTTGCTGTGTGTTAAATTTACATTTGATGCAGTTCTGGCAGGCCTAGCAAGAAACTAATACATTCACATGAAAAGCAACTTCCCATTTGCAGCCAGATGCTTCTCCATGTCTCTTCCACTTGGGTTTGAGTCTTTCTGAGTTCAAGGTTTCAAGTCAAAGTCAAGCTGCAAATCTGTTTTGATTTTGTCGAGTCAAGTCTCGGCCTATCAAATATGTGACTCAAGTCTGACTCAAGTCCAAGGTATGTGACTCGAGTCAACACTTTTGGTTTTTAGACAGGGAAGTAAATTAGATCTCATCTGGAGACACATTTAATGATAAGTGTAAATCCAGATACAATCTACACATGAAACACCTGTTAAAGTATAAACAGCTTCTAAACATTTAGGAACTTTAAAAAACTAGATGTTAGATCTCACAAGCTTATGAGTGAGTTTGTACTTATATAACATCATATATCATTAGAATATATGCAAAGAGGTACAAATACAGCAAAAAAGTTGTGGGTCCCAGGCTGCATTACTTCTAAATGACAGGTAATTTGACAGCGTATTAGTTTCACAGTAAAAATCTCTTGTTTATAACACTTCACAAATAGTTGGATGCTAAGTTCACACTGTTGCTGTTGTCTTTACACAGTGATAATGCACACACAAAATTAAGTATGTCATAAGAATCCTGTCTGTGGTTCTCAAATCAAGGGCATTTCAGCAGTGGGGAAGTCTACTCTAATGTAGTGAGTATACCAGGAATAGCTGTTAGCAAGACTCGCCTAGCTACCACACAGCAGTGTAAATAAGCTATCTAACTTCATAGGTTACATTAAGACTAATTTCTCTTCAAATATAATCCCAGAGGTTTTTCTACCATTAGGCATTTTAATTTAATTATCCATTAACTGTTGTTATTTTATTATTTAGGTAAATTGATTTACAACCTACCTACAGGGTAAGCAAAAATAGCTACACATAGACAACTTTAACTTTATTCAGGATTCATGAGGGACCATGCACTCAAGGGATATTCACACTGCTGTTATAGAGTAAGAAGTAGGGCTTTTCTGCTGAAAGGCAATATTGGGCCGTTGGGCTTTTTTCTACATCAAACAGCCAGTCTGGAAACTGTCAATGTTTGTTTAAGTGAGAGATCATTCTGAAAGCTTGCCAGAAGTTGCCATGTCTAGTCACAGTTGTTAAGCTATGACTGGTATCTAGGGGAAGGAGTTAGCTAGGTTTTCATTTGTGTACCATTGTTTTCAGTTCCTCAGCCAGGAATGAAGGCTCCAGATACATTAAGTAGCCAACTGCTGCTGGCCTGGGTTTGGAATTCACCTTCCATTGAGAAGCCATTATAATAGAGGGTAAATGCAGGTTGATTTGATAGTTTTGAAAGGTTTATTACTAATATACAGTCCCATATGGCCTTTTTTGTCTCACAGCCAGCACATTTTGAGGACTTACTTGCTCAAACACACCTAGTTGAACTCATCAGTTGAACTCATCAGTTGATTGCCAGGAACAGTGGTTGCTTTGGAGCAAAGAATGAATAAAATTGCCCTCAGAGATTGGAATTCAATACTTGTGGTCTAGACTGATAACCTTATTTTAGATCCAAGGAAATTTATAAGGAAGATAGCAAAATGTGTCTCTATAGAGAAGCTGCCAGATCAAAATGCAATGCAGTTGGCGATGCAAGACAGAATTAAGAAACATGCACAGATGATAAAAAAATAACAGTGGCCCCTGACAACATGCAACATATTCACACTATCACGTTAACACCTTCATGGCTAAACAGCTTCTGTTTAACACTTTGACCACAAGCCCTGATGCCATGTGATATTCTAGTATGCCAGCAGCAAAGACTGATAGCATCATTCTATAAAGGAAGAAATAAAACAAGAAACAGGACCATGTTCACGGATTATTGTGTATTTTAACAGTGAAGAATTAGACCCTTAAAGCCATAAATTAAAACAGTAAAAACAATCTGTGTATAATAATAAACTAATTAACCATGTTTTATGTATTATTGTCATGCCCAAAAATCTACTAAAAAGTCTCTAAATGTCAACAGTTATTCAAACTGTGAGGGTCTATGAAAATGCTCAATTGTGCAAATTGCAAACAGCCCCTTGCTGCCCCACTGCTAAACCAGACACTCAAATTCAGTCGATCAGATTGAGTATTTGTCCTGTAAAGTTGCCTCCGTGCTGTTCTAGTGAGCTCAAATTGCTGGTGGTTTAGACTTCTCACGTAACTCATGTTCATCCTCTGGTGCTAACCAGGTTATAAGTAGTTTAAACAGCTCCACACACAAAAACACAGATTTACTCATTCAGATTTTGTGTTATTATTCTCCAAACTTGCATCAGTGAGGCTTCAATGAACTGGAATGAACCTGTACTAAGACTGTAGCGTGCTAAGCTACTGCAGTAACATGCTACCTGCTACAAGAGCAGTGCCAGATGCCAGTGAGTCGTGGCATGAGGTTAGCGCCTAAGCCCTAAGGTGCTCATGCTGCCCTTACTGAGAGCCAGCTGATGCTGATTTGACATCAGCAGCGCGGGCTCAGACTGCTTCCCACAACTCTCATTGGTGCTTGGGGTGTGAGTGCTGGTCTCATGGCACCTCCTGCAGCTCTTATCACCACATCCTGTCATTAGCATATTTTTATAGTGGACCCTGACAGGTTCAAAGTATTTTTTGACATGCAAAACTAAGCTGCTACACAGCGGCCCACAAATCGCTTTTTTCAGATACACTGAGAAACGTGTCAATGGAAAAAAATGTGAACTCTGCGCTATAGTAACATATTTGCTAAAAATATCAGTCTATTTAATCATAATTTATTGTCCAAGAGGAGTTAACCATTAAAAAAATCATTTAACCGTTTTTGAGTGCAAAGGGTTTTTAACAGTAATGTTTATCTATTATTTACTTGTGAACACACAATCCTATAGTAAACTATATGGCCAAAAATGTGTTGCTTGTGTGCACCGCCATCCTCTCCCTCCTCCGCACCCGGGCCTTGCTCTGACAATGCGAGCATGGGAATTGGCGTGACCCGTGCAACTAGGCCTGTAAACATGGGTGCCACTCTAGCTCTCCCTTCAACACACTGCTCTCTCATGGCTTTCCCAGGTAGCATGACTCACCTCCAATGCTGCAGCACTGTGGCACTACTGAAGACACAAACTGTGCACTCCATCTCTGTCCTAAGCCAGGCAGCTTAGTCTAGGTGATAGCAGCTGAATAGGTAATATCTTCCATTGTGAGTTTGTAATGTTCTGACAGAAAATGTAGCATTCTGTGACTACGAAAGGAGGCACACAGCTTTTCCACACACTGACTCTGGCTCCAGCCTTGCCTACACATGGAAGAGTAATGCCAACAGAGCGCTTTAAGACTAAGCTATGTCTCACTGGTAGGCTGGCGCTGATAGACTTACTCATTCTCTTGCTAAACTAAGCATCAACACAATCAAAGAAGGTTTCAGAATAAGAGCCCTTATAGAAATAACCATTTTGGACCACTAGTAACCCAGCGGTTACTCTCACCTACAAATGAAAATAGGTTAATGTTCCTTTAAGAGTAAGATGCAAATGTGAGAAATAATGAGATCCTTATTTGTATTAGCATAGCCCCACCTTTCCTTATGTAGACACTGAGAAGTAGAGCTGGTGGAGGGAAACTGCTATGAGAGAAAGAGATTAAAAATGAATTTATCAGTGACTAAGCTTTGGTAATAGCGTGATACTTCAATTTAAAACTGCAGTCATTTATCTGGATATTGGATGGTGCTGTAAAATTGATGAAAAAAGAGTTTGGTAAGTTTAAAAAGTTTTCTAATGATAAAACTGAACTTTTTACAAACTCAAAACGAAACGTACTGTGATAAAAGTAAGAAATTACAAGCTAAAAGGTAAATTGCGTGTGTAAAGTTTCTAAATTTTTTTTTATTTACATTGTAATTGTTGAGATTTGTGTGATTTTGCTTGTGTGATACCAGAGATGCTTTTGTGCAATGAACCCGCCATTTTGAATGTGTAAAGCTGTGTAAAGAGCTGTTACTAGAACTGTTGTAAATTATATAAATGTAAATGAAATTATGTTCTAACACAACGCTGTTTATCAAAGGTCAGGTTTTTTGTCCCCCCTTCTCTTGGCCACACATGAACATTGCTTTGCTACGTGAGAGGGCCAAGATGGCGAGCCACCCGCAGGTTTTGAATAATTGCAGGGGCTGACTGTAGATTCATTGAGTTTCTGTGAATCAGAACTGTTTTAAAGTCAAAGCTGATATGGTACGACAGACTTTGATTCATGAAAAATTCCTTCAAGCAGGAGTCTATTCAATTGGATTTAAGCTGAAGTTTTTATTTTTTTTCCACCTGTTTTGAGGACAGCCCTATCCTTTAAGGCTATAACTTTAAAGATTACTGTGTGAGCTGTGAACTGAGATTCAGTTACTGTACTGTTGATAGTTTTTTTTTCCTCTCTTCTGGGTGAATTGATGGTTAGATTTTGAGCTAACGTGGAAAGGAAATATTCAACACTTTTGGTGATAAAACTCTGTTATATTTTGAAAACTTAAAGGCTTTAACTTCATAATATTTTAAAAACTTAAAGGGCAACATAAAATAATTATGGCAACAAATACTTAACATACTAAGTTTAAAACCTAAGTGGAAAAAATAAGCTGACAATGAAATTTTTAATTAGAAAGACCCTAAAGAGAGGAGAAAATGACAACCAAAGTGAATCAAACTGTCCTAAAATGAAACCCTCTACATAAGAGAAATGTAAACATAGAAGAACTCAAAACTCAAAGACCACAAGAAAACAAGATTGAACCATTTTAAAATGATTCATTTTGATGTATCAGTCGTTGTTCTGTGAGAAATCAAGTACTTTATTTTGTTCTTTTGTTTATTTCTACAAATTTGTTCTACAACAAAAAAAAGCAGTAAAAATTCGGATTTTCATGTGTCGACCAAAAATACAAGACAGTAAGTTTGTTACTTTACAAAGTCTCCTCATTCATATTAGTTAAGGTTGACTACTCCTAGAACCAACCTTATCATTATGCCTATTCATTGGTCAAGCCTAGAAGGAGGCTTACACAGTACTCTCTCTCTCTCTCTCTCTCTCTCTCTCGCTGTATATATATATATATATATATATATATATATATATATATGTGTGTGTGTGTGTGTGTGTGTGTAAACAAAATAACCTCACAATGGACATTAAAGGAATTTTGGAGTTTATTTAAAAGACAAGAAGCATAAACAGATATAACATTTATAGATTTGCTTGATTCAAAGATTTCATAGATTTCATATATCAAACTACATTGCCTCAGTATCTGTATATTATGACTCTCTTTTCTTCAACAAGGTTAATGTCAGAGGTAAAAATGTTAAAAGGAAGCTGGAAAAGAATACAGTAAATCAGTGGCATCGCTAATTCAGTAAACTGGCCCAACTCTGACTGAATGAATAGGAATGAATAATGAACAGGAGAGTGGAGAAATGCAGAAACCCAAAGGTAGAATGCATGACCTGATGCCTTTAAACTACAAGAAATGACTGATTCACATAGAAGTGATTCACTGTGCTTCATCTAAACAAACTTGAAACAGGCGACCAAGCTAGAAACCAGTTAAATGTCACAGCAGATTGGCAACAGGTATAACAAATATGTATGCATGTTGTGAAGGAATATTTTTTGGCTCAAATGATTTTTGGCAAATGTAATTTTCTAAATATGGTATCTCTATGAAGTACTGTCAGCACACCAACAAGAACAATAAGGATTACAGCTCTTAAAATGGAAAGACAAAACAACACATACATCCGTTGAGTGCAGTCATCACCTGTATAGAAAAATAAAGTCATTTTATAAAGCTGTTTACAGGTATTAAAAGACACTCAAAAAATAAATCTGGTAAAATTATGTTTGTAATTCTATCTGTAACTGAATTGATTACCTTTCATTTCCAAACTACCATTTCTGAAGACTGTCTCCTCACATGGAACCACAGCACAGTAGTAAGTTCCAGCATCAGAGAGGCTGAGGTTTCTCCTGGGGAGTTTGTGGACACAGCTCTGTGTAGGAGAATCAGTCTCAGAAATCCTTACACACTGATCATTCCTGATTCCTTGTGTCTCATTGATTTCTGGATTAGACTCTTCTGAGCCATGTTTGAGCCGATACATACTGCAGTCTCCTGCAGAGGTCGAAGTAAAAACTTGTATGGAACAAGTGAACACAGAATGGTGATTGGTCTTCGTACATTAATAAATAAAAAGGAAACGAGTAAAAGCAGCAAGGAAATGAAAGAAGGCTATACAAAACATTAATGAATACATGTGCATATCATTACCTTCAAAAACCAAAAGAGTCCCAGATCCAAACTCCACAACATTCGACTTGCCTTTTCCACAGAGATACATCCCTATGTCGTTCCTGCTGACTCCATATATGTTGAGATCAAACCTTTCTTCGTCCACGGTCATGGTAAAGCGTCCGTTTTCAAATGCTCGAGCAAATCTGTGCTTGTTGTCGTGCTCAAATGTTCTCACAACATACTGAGGCACATTTCCAAAACTCTGCCTATACCAGACTAAACCATTTTTGTTGCCTTTTGCTGTTTGTTGGTCACATTTTATTGTCACATTATCTCCCTCACTTACTGGTTGTACTTGGAGCTCAGCAACTTCGGAAGATTTCACTGAAGGAAAAAAAAAAACCAGTTTAATGAGAAAAATAAAGCAGTTATTTATATGTAGTTGGTTGTATTAATCTTTTCCAAAATCACTTACCATTTATGAAGAGGCAAAATGTGAGACAGATTCTAATCATTGCTTTGGTTACTGCTTTCATGATAAGATAGAGAGATCTACTGGACTGAGCTTGTGTCTGTTCAGGAGCAAAAGAGACTTTGTGTGTGAGCTGAATAGCCATTTTAAAACAGACTTGTGTGATTGGTCCAGGAGTACTGAGGAAATAGTACCACGTGGCAGGTGCTTTCACATGTCCCAGAAAGAAAGCTGAAGCAGTGTGGCTATTTAAAAGTGGAAAATCAAGGTCAGAGAGGGTGAAGTGGGCAGAAGCATTTTCTTATTTGCAAGGGTCAGCGTCTCATAGGAATGTTATGTTGCCTTATCTTGCTGCACAAACCATGCTGTTCAGACCATTAATTGGTTTTACTTAACGTATTGTCAGGATGTGAGCCTCAGACCTTTGCTTCATGCACTGTAAGACACTGAGAAGAGACAGATGGCTAAAGCATGGTTGTCTAAAGATTAGCTACTGATTAATTATTTCTTTGTTGATGAGAACAATTCAGTTAAATTTTGAATGTGATGTAGGAATTGCCAACACACACCGAAGTAGGGGACACGTGAATATTCATGATTTCTTTGCTATGGGGTTTGAAAAATTTTAGGCTCTGTGAAACACGGCTGGATTTCATGTGATAAAATGTGTGATACTGGACTCTAAAACAAATGGTTTCCGTAGTCCTATTTAACACAATCCATTATACACCGATCAGGCATAACATTATGACCACCTCCTTGTTTCTACACTCATTGTCCACTTTATCAGCTCTACTTACTATATAGGTGCACTTTGTAGTTCTACAATTACAGACTGTAGTCCGTCTGTTTCTCTGCATACTTTGTTAGCCCCCTTTTACCCTGTTCTTCAGTGGTCAGGACCCCCATGGACCCTCACAGAGCAGGTACTATTTGGGTGGTGAATCATTCTCAGCACTGCAGTAACACTGATGTGATGGTGGAGTGTTAGTGTGTGTTGTGCTGGTACGAGTGGATCAGACACAGCAGTGCTGCTGGAGTTTTTAAACACCTCAGTGTCACTGCTGGACTGAGAAAAGTCCACCAACCAAAATATCCAGTCAACAGTGTCCTGTGACCACCAATGAAGAACTAGAGGATTATTAGCTCATACTGTACAGCAAGAGATGAACTATCGTCTCTGGCTTTACATCTACAGGGTGGACCAACAACGCAGGAGTCTCTAATAGAGTGGACAGTGAGTGGACACAATGTTTAAAAACACCAGCAGCACTGCTGTGTCTGATCCACTCGTACCAGCACAACACACACTAACACACCACCCACCACGTCAGTGCTGAGAATGATCCAGCACCCAAATAGTACCTGCTCTCTGAGGGTCCATGGGGGTCCTGAGCACTGAAGATTAGGGTAAAAGGGGGTTAACAAAGTATGCAGAGAAACAGATGGACTACAGTCTGTAGTTGTAGAACTACAAAGTGCACCTATATAGTAAGTGGAGCTGATAAAATGGACAATGAGCGTAGAAACAAGGAGGTGGTCATAATGTTATGTCTGATCAGTGTATTCTTAAAAGTGATAACTACAAAAAAATAATGATAATAATAAATAAAAAAAAAAAACACTCCACTGTACTTGGAACTGGAAAAAAAAACACACTATACTGTTGGTGTAAATAGTGAGCATAGAGAGCAAGACTAAGCTAGCACAATTGCAATCATCCTCATGCTCATCTCCTGTTGAGCTGAAATCAGCGTGGACAAAATGCAGTATCAAGGTTTTAAGTGCACAAGGTTTGCTGTCATCCATGTTTCATCAGGACTCTGGGGTAGCCTTGACACTTTCATGAGAAAAGTGATTTGCTTGTAATGAAAATGAAGACTTAATCCACTCTTTACACAGCTGTGCTCTCAGGCACTGGTGTAGAGTTTTTGCGTAATGATACGTATAGATAGCGTTTCAGTTTGTATACCATAAGCTATGCACTTCAGTTTGCATTATGGTGGAGATGAGCAAACAAAGTGGTTGTCCTGGTACTGTTGCTGTGTTGCAGTCGTCCTTTCATGACAGTCATCCATGAAATATCAGAAAGATCAGAAAACACATTAATGAAAGGAGAAAAAGTTGTTGATCTTTAAAAAAAAGGGATTTACAACTAACTGTACACCTGAAAATACCTATCTCCACTACTACAGCAATAATTAGGAAGTTTCAAACGAGTGGTGCTGTGATTAACATGCATGTAGAAGGATGGATGTGGTTTGTCCCCACAGTGCATAGCGAGAAAGGGAAAGTTCAACACTTTCGCCGTGGGCCGTACTTAGATTCTGGATTCTCGAGTCAAGTCTAAATGCCACTTCCATGCAAACAAGCTATTTTAAAGACTTGCCAGAATAAATCCTTTGTTGTCATCCAACCCACACATAAGCACCTGGAATTTGTTAAACATAAACACTGGCAACAAATGCAGTGTCATTAAAAAGGTATTTGCCTGCTCCTGATTTCTTCTGTTTTTGTATTATTCATCACTGAGGAGTCAAAGTGGAGCCTTTTGAAAGACAGGGGTCTCAGTACATCTGGGACATGCTAAGACAGCATTCCACATTAAGAACATCATACCAACAGTCAGAGATGGTGGTGGTAGTGTGATGGTGTGGGGAAGCTTTTCTATTTCAGAGTCTGAGTGATGTGCCATAATTGTCAGAACTATGAATTCTGCTCTCTACCAGAAAATCTTGCAAGAGGATCTTTGATCATTAGTTTGTGATCTGAAGCTCAAGCGCAATCGGGTTATGTAACAAGACAGAGAATTACAAGAGTAAGCACAAGAGTAAAGCCACCTCTGAATGGATCAAAAGAAAAAAAAAAAGGTTTTGGACCGGCCTAGTCAAAGACTTGACCCATTGAGATGCTGTGGCAAGACCTTAAATGGACAGCTAAAGCATGAAAGTGTTCTAGTATGACTGAATTAAAGCAATTCTACAAAGACGTGTGGGACATAATTCTGCATAGTGAATAAAATGAAAAACCCTAAAAACATGTAAGAAGACTTTACTAAACAAGTGTAAAAGCAAGTAGCTTGAACTCTGAACAACTTGGAAGGATTTTGGCTGGGGGAAAGGCCTGAGGTTCCTACCTATGTGGCCCTCCTCATCCAGAACAAAAAGAGATTGCATGTGTCTTTGCAAAGGGAGGCTGCACAGAGTTTTTAACGCACACTGTAGAAATGATTAGAACTTTAAGTTAGTAACCTGGTTGCCTTAAAATCTTAAGTACATTGCACTTCAAATAAGTTAAGTTCAATTAACAATTAGCTTACTTTCTGTAAGCAGAAACTGATTAACAAAAAAAGTTTGTAGTCTTTTGAAAGGGTGCTGGGAGTATTTTTAGATGGCACCTTAGCTAGGTAATCTATTTTAGTTTAGGCATGCACATTGACTTTGCAAATACAAATAGAATGAAATGAAAACATCACAATCATACAGCAACCACTAAGTTAAGCATGTATACATTGTATTTGATATGCATCATAATAACATGACAAGGTTTTATCTGTGTCAGCATGCAATGTGGTCAAAAAATCAAATGTTCTTCTCAGATAGGAAAGGGTTACAAAGTCAAACCTATAGTCTCTTTATTATGTGATCATCTGCAACCACTGCAGAGCTCATCACTGTACAATGGACACATCCCCTTACCCGCCCCCTCATCTGATAAAGCCAATGAAATCAAAATCGACACACAGCAAAATACCTTGTCTTCACTGAGAAGCAGATGAGATGGTACATCATTCAAATACTGAATTAAGGTATTATTTTTTATACTCTTCACAGAGAAATATAATGAAGAGAACACAAATATGAAAACATCTGCTTTTAAAAGCTGCTATGTGAAGATTTGCAGTGCTAGAGTTTTCATTCCACTCATTACATCTCTGGAGAATCTGGTGCTATGTTTATGAAGACATGGAATATACAAAAATCTTTTACAAACTTAATAAAAGTTAATCTGAATAACTATTTTGTGGTTATCAGAATTCAACTTATAATTAAAGCTACACACAATATGTTACATGTTTTTGCATGAACCATCCATGATTTTATTGAAAGTATTCACAAAAAAAGTAGAAAAGACACTCCCTTTTGCACATTGTATACAAATGAGTCTGTACACTGCTTATAGATGAAGTGACTTTGAATTACGCATGTCATGAATTACACGTGTACATGCAAAAATCCCCATCTCCACCACTACAGCAATAAAGTGGCATGTTGGTCAAACTTTACCACAACCAGTTCTGATTGATTACTTGACTGACTGAACAATTATTATTGTTTAATTGTGTCTCTTCGGTGGTCTGATTTGCTTGATGAACATTATTGAATTGTATTTGAATACAAATGTTCTTCAGAATCTGAGAATAATTCTGTTGTGGAGATGCTCGATGTCTGTACCGTTTCCCAACAGCTATATTCCACCTGTGAATACAGGTTTTGACTTTCCTTCACTCTCTTAGCAAAATTCAGGGTGGCATAGTTTAAGACATCTCTGTCCTCAGCCTGAGATACAAGAAGAGTCATTACAATCCATTACAGACCACATGGAGAGCAGGTGTTATAAGTACTGTTAAAATAATATAAACTTTGTAGAAATTTAGTGATAATTTTATCAAACATTATACAAATTCTAGAACAAATGTGTATTTATGTAAAGAATGCAGATGGTAGATGTGATTACCTGATTAATGTGGCTTGGCCAGCCATTTGAAATACCTTTACAGAAAAATATCAAACATAACAAAATAAGAGAAGTAATGTTTACATGTATTAAATTATTTAAGTTCTGGTAAAATAATTATACAGTAGCTCTAAAAATAAAAAATGTACCATGCTGTTGCTTCTTAAGAAGAATCATGATCACAACAGAAGATATTACACTCACTGTTGTCAAGATAATAACAATCCAGCTGTTATTTTCTGAAATGATAAACACAAATCCTGTAGTAATATCAGATGATGTATTTATAAACAAATGTTTGTCTTAGTACAACTTTAACATGCAGATAAACTCCATCACAGAACAGAAGCTCTATTCTATCAAAAGTCTCACCTTGTACAGTAACTTTAGTTTGATTTCCAAACAGTATCTGTCCACATGCAGCCACAGCACAGTAGTAAGTTCCAGCATCAGAGAGGCTGAGGTTTCTCTTGGGGAGTTTGTAGACACAGCTCTGTGTAGGAGAATCAGTCTCAGAGCTTTTCTTACACTTATCACTCCTGTTTCCATGAGTGTAAATGATTCCTGGATGAGATTCTCCTGATCCATGTCTGAACCAGTACACACTGTGTTCTCCTGAACAGTCTGGAGTAAGAGATTGTACTGAACACTGGAGAGTAACAGACTCTCCAGTCTCGATCACCATTTCAGTCGGAGAGCGATGGTCGATCGTCTCAGCTTTAAAATCAATTAGTAGAAACAGCAAACAGTCAGAAATAACACTAACAATGATCACTGTAAAACACAAATAAACATATATAATTTTGAACTGCAATAAAATAAATAGAATTAACAGTTACAGATATTAAAGTTATAGAGAGCTGTTTACCTTGAAAAAACAAGCGAGTCGCAGATCCAAACTCTACAACATTCGTCTTTACTTTTCCACAGAAATATGTTGCTGCATCCTCTTCTTTTATTCCTTTTATACTGAGATCAAACGCTTCTTCATCCACAGTGAAGCGGCCGTCCTTAAAACCTGATGCAAATCTGAGCTTCTCTCCCTCTCCAAACTGTCTCAATACAGGCTCTGGTACATTTCCTAACCTCTGTTTATACCAAGCTAATAAATGAGTTTTCTTGTCTTTGACAATGTTTTCATCACATTTTATGACAACATTATTTCCACTCCTCACAGTTTGTACTTGAAGCCCAGAGATTCCAGTTTTCACTGAAAAAGTGTGCAATGCTTTCATTAGCATTGGTAATATAGATTATACAATATACAGTATACAATTATTTTCTGTTCTGAACTCTATCTGGATATTAATTTATTATCAATTCATCCTCAGTGTTATAGTGTTTCATCAGTCTTCAGCTCTGTTCATGCACACATCTAACACTGTTTCCTTCTTTTTAAGGTTCTCAGTTTTCTACTAATCATTTCAAATCTGGAGCACAGGACCAGCATATCAGTATCATTTCATACATTTACCCTTTATACATTTAACCTTTGAATGCGTATCTATGTTCTAGCTAATCTTCTAAAACAAGTTTGACAACATTAGCAGTGTCTGCTTAGCTGCTTTAAAACGGCAGCTATAACTGCTAAACTACATGCCGACGAACATTACTAAATGCTTTGCTGTTAGCAGTTAACTTAACAATAAGAAAATAACAAGTACCAAACTCAGATATCTACAATATATTCACTAAATTCTCCAAATGCTGATTGTAAAAGATTATCACTACATACACCTGCAAGTTTTATCAAGCGAGGGACAGTAAGGCAAGTTTATTTTGTGCTTATTCATCTCAACACTTGGGCTGCCACCCTCCCCCCAAATGCACCATATGCTGGGTAATTAAATGCACCAGGCATGGGCATACAGGCTGCACAATACAGCGGAAATGTGTTTCTGACTAGAAACTTTGATAACACTTTCTATGAATGGCATGCCTATAAGAATCTATGGACACATTCATAATATGTGATAATGCATTCATAAGGCATCATAAACATAGCTATAAACAATTTAAAAATGCATTGCACTTGGTAGCCCTGTTTACTTTGCATTATGAATTGTTAACATAAGGCATCAAAAGCAGTGTTCATAATATGTCATACTGTGGCAAAGAAACTACTAACTTGCGTAGTGCATTATAACTAACAACTTACCTAGTCATAAACACACACATAATGTATATACTTGTCATTATTGATATAAATTATTATAGGTAGACATATAATATTGTTACTCATTATAAGAACTTAACAGTTGTAACTTGTAACTTGTATAAGTTGTATTTGTCAGGTCTAAGTAAAGTGAGGCATGTTTTATACTAAAGGCTGATTCAATATTGTGAGTGAGGCTTTAAAATGCTAATTTCACAGTGGAAGGAAAAAAATTCTTAAGTTTCAATGGAAGACAACAAGGAACAACATTTCTACTTCAGGTAATTTTGGACTGTTTCTATTGGTCAACAGTAGAAAAAGATCAGTGTCACTCTTTTAGTCAAAAAAGTGACACGGAAATGTGAAATTCTTTACCTGATGTACGTGGATGTCGGCATACTTTATGTGTAATAAATATTCTGCCCTCACTAGAGTAAGTGGAGGATATAGCTAAAAAGCTAAAAGGCTCCCACAACGAAGACAGACTCTTGGATTAAATCTAACAATCTAAACTGTATGTAGCAGTAAACTGTATCTTAGTGTAAATTAAGTTAAAAACTAAAACATGTATGGTCTCTCCATTCTGCACTCTGCGGCAGCCATTGTTGAGCTCTCCAGCATGGCACAGTGACCACACCCCCTACCCTGCTCCCTCCACTGAGACAGTCAATAAGAGGTCATAAGCATAAACATCAAAACCCAGAAATGACTTAATTCACAGAAGAGTTAGTAACAGCGTAAAACACATCATATGAATGCTGAATTAAAGTAATACTGGTTTTATTCTTGTTACAGTTGTCCCTCAAAGAGCACAGGGAACAATGATAAAGTGAATAAAAAGAGTAAAGCATGTCCCCTTTTTAAAAGAAGGTCTCCTGCTCTGCTACTTGGGGTTAATATCCTCCAGCAACATCCTTACCAACAAGCCTTTATAGATCACACTCCTTATAGATCAAACTGTTTTATTTAAATGGAATTTACATACTGTACAAAGACATTAAAGTCTAATTAAAGTTAATCAGAATTATTCTTTTATTTTAATCAGGATTAAACCTAAAAATGAAACCTTCATAAAATACATTTCATTTTTTTGGATGAGCCATCAATTATTATTATTTTAATGACTCACAAAAACATAAAGACTTTTGCAATTGAAATACAAATCTGTACACTGATTATTAATGAAATCACTCTCAACTACATGATGAATTCCATACATACTTTACCACAAGTAGTTCTGAATACATGAATTCATGCCTGACTGAAGAAGTTGTGAATTAAAACAATGATTCCTGCATAGTAATATTTCTTTGGTTATCTGACTTAAGGGGTGTAGGTTTATTTATTATTTTTTGGTGAAGGTGGGGATTTATACCACCTAACCCATCAAGACAATTAGGGTTAAGTATATGTTACTTAACATATGTTGCAATGTGCTGATATTTTTTTTTTTTTATGTTCTTACTGTGAAAACAAAGAAATGTAAATATACACACATACACATATATACATTTATAATATACACATTTATATAATTACAATAAATATAATAGTAATATTGTAAATTGAGCTATTATAATTATATATTAAAAAGACAATAATCTTTTTCACCATAACTATCCACAATTCTAATGCAGTGTTGTCACACTTTTCTTTATTAAAGTCATTAACATTAGCTTTTGTGTATCATTGTCATTGCAACTTCATTATCATGATGTTTAATACAATACACTTCTAACCAACAAGCTATTTTCTAGTTCATGGATAAAACAGAAATAACAGATATAAATTTATCTCACTGATTTACCTACACTCACATTAAAAATTGAGTGTTGCCATTTCACACACACACACACACACACACACACACACACACACACCCACATACACCCCCCCCCACACACACACACACCTCTGTCTTACAACAGATCATTATAGCATCACATAGACATACATGGGTGTCACACAGAAGCACATTTAGATGTAAAAGCTTTGCTCTGGGTTTAAGAAAGTAATTAGCTGAACGATCTGTTGAAGATGAAAAATCTGCTAGACCTATTAAATTAGCTAGCTGGCTATCACTAACAGCTACAGCATTAGACTTGTTTTATTCGGGTGACAGCCTGCAGTAGGTAGCAAACTGGCTTACATTATCAGTTTACCTTGGTTTTAAACATGTTCTCATTTCAAACATTAGAAAAGTGAAGTTGTTGTGATGCTGTCTGTACCACATTTCTTATCATCTGTGTTTGACTTGTGAATACAGGACTGGATTTTCCTTGACTCTGGGTGGTCTGGAGGGGGGAGGTTTCTTAGCAAATTTCAGGGCAGCATAGTTTAACACCTCTGTGTCTTCAGCCTGAGATTCAACAAGAGTCATTACAATTCATGCAGACCAAATGGAGAACAGGCATTATAAGTACAGTAAAACCTCTGTAATCAGCCATATAAATGCAGATGATTGACATGATTACCTGACTAGTGTGGCTTGGATGGCTGTTGGAAGCACCTTTAAAGAAAAATAATGATCTTAATTAATGTTTTTGTGTAATAAGTGATATGAATTTTGGTGAGATCAGCTTACAGTGGGTAAAAACAGAAACTAACCTTTTCGTTGATTCTTAAGTAAAACTCCTACCAGAACCATGATCACAATAACAGATATTACATTCAATGTTGTCAAAGTGGTAACAATCCAACTGTTATTTTCTGAAAAGATCAGAAATATATACCTTGGATTAGAATCAGATGTTATATTCTAAAACAAGATTAAAAAAAAATTGAACTTTAGTCTGCAGAGAAATTAGAGAACAGAAACTACATTCTATCACTATCTAAGTCTTACCTTTTACATTAACTTTAGTTTGATTTCCGAAAAGAATCCGCCCACATGCAGCCACAGCACAGTAGTAAGTTCCAGCATCAGAGAGGCTGAGGTTTCTCTTGGGGAGTTTGTAGACACAGCTCTGTGTAGGAGAATCAGTCTCAGAGCTTCTCTTACACTCATCACTCCTGTTTCCATGAGTGTAAATGATTCCTGGATGAGATTCTCCTGATCCATGTCTGATCCAGTACACACTGTGTTCTCCTGAACAGTCTGGAGTAAGAGATTGTACTGAACACTGGAAAGTAACAGACTCTCCAGTCTCGATCACCATTTCAGTCAGAGAACGATGGTCCATCGTCTCAGCTTTAAAATCAATTAGTAGAAACAGCAAACAGTCAGAAATAACACTAACAATGATCACTGTAAAACACAAATGAACATATATAATTTTGAACTGCAATAAAATAAATAGAATTAACAGTTACAGATATTAAAGTTAGAGAGAGCTGTTTACCTTGAAAGAACAAGCGAGTCGCAGATCCAAACTCTACAACATTCGCCTTTACTTTTCCACAGAAATATGTTGCTGCATCCTCTTCTTTTATTCCTTTTATACTGAGATCAAATGCTTCTTCATCCACAGTGAAGCGGCCGTCCTTAAAACCTGATGTATGTCTGAGCTTCTCTCCATCTCCAAACTGTCTCAATACATTCTCTGGCACATTTCCTAAACTCTGTTTATACCAAGCTAATAGATGAGTTTTCTTGTCTTTGACAATGTTTTCATCACATTTTATGACAACATTATTTCCACTCCTCACAGTTTGTACTTGAAGCCCAGAGATTCCAGTTTTCACTGAAAAAGTGTGTATAGAGGTTTTATAGCATTGGTTGTAGTATTAATATGGTATATGCTATATAATATTTTATAAAAACAAATTCAAAATGTCACTCACCTGTAGTAAATAGGCAAAGAGTGGTGATGAGTGTGATCATTGTTGCTGCTCAGACAATGAGACAGTAAAGTAATGAGGTCTGTTGCACTTGTTCGTTCAGTGGAAACACCAGCCCTGTGTCGTACCTGATTGGACATTTTGAAGGTGTGCACTGCTGTTATTGGTCCAGTAGTTGCAAGGAAACACTAAAACATCATCCAGCTCTTTTTGCACAAAACCATATTTTCACTGTAGAATGATGTACACTAGAAATAGAAATAGACGTTGTATAATGTTGTGGTACGTTAGCAAAATGACAATAGTTGAACTGTTTCCTGCAGTGGTGAGTGCTAGTAATAAAGTTCTGTTTATTCTGATTGTGAGACAGTCTTTAAACTCTAATCTGTATGCAGTACACTTTTTACAGTAGACTTTTTTACGCTTCAACAATTTTTGTATAAAAAGGTTTGCTTAAAGGTGTTTCACTAGTATTGCCATGCTCTGCATTTTGGTCAGTACTGTTTTAAACCAGACCAAGAGTGTTAAGATTGATGTTAAGGATGATTTAGCTTAACATAAAGGGGGCATATTTGAAAATATGTGAAAGAATGGAGCAGGGTAACGGTTGTGGTCACTGTGCTGTGCAGCAGAACACAGTATGTAGAGACCACATGCAAGACTTTTTAAGCGTGGTCACAGTCAGAGTCAGATACAGTCACAAAATCATGAGCATGTGGTTAACAAACTTGTCTTTACACAACAGCATATGCAAAAATGTTGCAATTCGCTTTGTAAGAAGCATTTTTATGTGTTTGGCTTTCAGTAATGTAGTGTTAATTTCTGTGAGCCTGGTAATTTCAACTTTACATTAGCATCAACATCTTTTACATTTCATAGCTCTCAAGATTGAATAAAGACAATATTAATAAAGTAATATATTCTTTGTGCTCATTTTTATTGAGATGGTAGAAAGTGATCAAGATGATTTAAGCCAGTTTAAGGAATGCAATTGCTGATAGTTTTGCAGACCAGATGCATGTAATGAGCTGAAACGTGTGGGTGTAAGAGAGGGGGTTGTGGGTAGTGGGTGTAAGAGAGGGGGTAGTAGGTAGTGGGTGTAGAAGAAAGCAGCAGTAATGAGAAAGTTTCTGGCCTAAATCTATTTGGCTGTTTGAACAGCAAACCTCACTAACAGGAAATACTTCTACACAACATGAAGTTTAGTGAAGAAAGAAAGAAGAGAATGTTACCAGCACACAGGAGGAGCACAGTTTATTCAGACTGTCAATGGTGTTATCAGCTGCCAAACTGCCTCCTGAGGCTTGCCGAAATCCGTGTGGCTAACCTAAAATGGCGGCTATTTATAAATTATAAATCTGTTTCTCATGTTTTATTGAATATATCTGCCTGCTAACTTTAGTCAACATATATGGCCATGTGATACAGGAAATCTGGTCTAATACAGCTCCCCCAGATTAGGTCTTTGCTTTCTGTGTTTTTTAACCTTTTCAACTCCTTGAGACCACCGGTGGTTCCAAAACGCACTTTGTCATATTCTTCATAACTTTCGTATTTCATAAGCTACATTCAAAAGGTGGGTGTCACATGAGAGCTGTAACTGTCTTCTTTCCAGTCAAATAGATGGGTAATGTAATTTTAAACCCTTATAATAGAAGAAGCTGATTTTTTTTTGTCTACTGAATGTTTTCCACAAATCTGGGCTGTAAGCAGATGGTGCCTCTTCAGTGATATACTCTGTAAAAATTGTTTTTATAAGATAATACAAAGAACGTCTAAGATTTTTGGCTTTCAGCAGTAAATTGTAAGCATATAGCAATATGTGTATGATCATAAAACACGTTCTGTCAATTTGAGGGGAAATTTTACAAAAAAATAAAAATAAAATAAAAATTACATTTATTTCATGCAGTTACTGAATAATTTGCCTTATGATTTGGTCATGTGAATTCAAATGGAAAAAACAAAATATACCCTGGTGAATAAGAGGTTAAAGCTCTTCTCTACTAATTTTCATGTTCTTCTTCTATAGTTTTGTGGTGATTTTACAATGAACTGGCAGAGAAAGAATGCTGTTGGTATTTTCTGTTGTGAGATTTTTGAAAGTCCTTTTTTTTTCTGTATGATTTGAGTTGGGTGGGACTAAATGAGGTGTAGGTGACATCAGTTCTGCCAAAATACCGATCAGAATATCGGTCCACCTTAAATGTAGGAATAAAAAGCTAATACGTTAGATACTCCCCTAGCATCAAGACCCATAGTGTTTCCCTGCAATTGTACTTTACAGGCATGAGGCATTTTCATTTCACTGTCTGTAGAGGTTGATGCCTTTTAATACATGCTGCTTATTATTTCAACTCTCAATCAAGTCATCTGTTTTTAAAGTCTAAAGCAAAAAAAAGACTTAATTAAACAGTAAAAAACTCTGCACTGCCTTTCAGGAACTCTAAATACTTTACCAGATAAACTAGGAAGCCATATATAATCATTTAATCTTCAAATGCATGTAGTTAATGTAAATCTTATTTCTTATGCTGTATAGAGAAAGGTGTGTAAATGTGCACTAGCAGAACATACTGTGATCAGTCTCAGAGCTCAAAATATTTTTTCCTCATGTCATATGTTTGGCTTTAGTTTTGTGTGTACAGATTAATTCCAGTAATATGGCCAGGTTAACTCTAATATGGCCAGGTTAACTCAGGTCTACTCTAACTCTAACTAATATTTTCAGGTTGTGACTGCAGATATATGAAAAAGTAACTCAATTACTCAAGTAGTTTTTCAATAAACAACTTATTTACTCTTACTTATTAATACTTTTACTTGTACTCAAGTAAAGTATCACTACAGAAACAGTACTTTTACTTATGAAGGGATTTTCAGAACTTTTTCCACCCCATTTATAAACAACCCAAACCCAAATCACAAACCTAGCTTGGTCATAGCAAATGGCTAGAATCTTTCTTTCTGAATTAGTGTTACTCCTGAGGTCTAACTGAACTGTACATCTAAATGTACTGTGAATCATGCTGTAACTGTTCAGTGTGGTGATGGTGTGTATAAGTAATCTACTATACTTGTTTACAGGCTTGCGTAAAGCTCTCTTAGGCTATACTGGTTCTCATATAAAACATCCATTCTTGTATGTTTAGAATTACAGAAATTCCAAGTAGAATGAATGGAGAAGAAATGCTACAGCTCAAAGCAACCTTTAGTTTCATGTTTTAGGCATATTTAACTCAAACAGACTGTCTAATACAAATCCAATTCCAACTCCAAACTTGGAACACTAGGAAAAATGCAAATAAAAACAGATATCACACACACACACACACACACACCACACACACACACACCACACTTCTAAGCCGCTTATCCTTCTGGGTCGTGGGGGGAGCTGGAGCCTATCCCAGCAGTCATTGGGTAGAAGACAGGATACACCCTGGACAGGTCAAAACAGATATCAGTGATTTATAAATATACTTTGATCTGAACAGAAACAATACAGAGAAAGGATATATATGTCTTATCTTGTGAACTAAGTTGTTTTTTCGTAAACATCCACTCATTCTGAAATTGATGTCTGCAACACATTACAAAAAAGTTGACACAGGGCAATTTAAGACAAAGAACATTGTGAAAGAAAGCATCCTAAATAAATTATGTAATCATGCTTGGGTCCAGAAAAAATGTAACCTTTTAGGAGAAAGGTGAGCTCAAGGCTTGATGCTAAAAATGCATCAGCACGGAAGTTGAAGAACAGTGTTCCTCAGTGAGTGGTTGCAAGGATTTTAGGTATTTCACCCATCTACAGTGCTTAATAACATCTAAAGATTCATGGAATCCAGAGAAATCTCTGTGTGTAAAAGTCAAGGCAGAAAACTTGAATGCCCATGTCCTTCTTCGATCCCTCAGGTGGCACTGCATTAATCCCTTAAATGTCCAGGTCCACCTGCAGGTCCAAAGTTTCACTACGCACTTATATAACTAAAAAAACTCCACCAGTTTGCATTATAATCCATATAGTTGCTGAATAATAAGCCTTTGTATGTTGTAAGACTGGGATTTTAAGGGGCTAAAACCATTATGTGTCTGTAATGGATATCAGTGCAAGGGCTCAGGAATACTTTTACTTTTTTATCGCAAGGTAAGACTGTACAATGCACAGTGAAAGTCATATGTCAACAAAGTCTGGGTGCAAGCTGATCTGAAATGGATTGATGCACAGTGGAACCTTCAGTCCCTTCTAAAGAGACCCTGGCAACTCTGTTAGAATATATGATCCATTAGCAGGATATTTTACATCAAAATCTGCCAGACTCTGCCAGGAGGTTAACACTGGATTATGCATGAATCTTTCCTCGGAACAGTGAGCCAGGGCACACCTCCAAATCCACAGTCAAATGGTTCACTAATGACAAAATTGAGCCTTTGCACAACCAGCCTTCTCAGTCCTCTGAGCTAAACCCCATCAACAACCTCTGAGAAGACCTGAAGAAGCCGATGTATGTGCAAGTAGCCCAACTCTGAGCAACTCTGTGAGATTTTGGAAGGAGGAATGGCCCGAGGTCCCTTGTGTCCTACCTCATCCAGAGCTATAAAAGAAGACTCAGTGCTGGTATCTTGGCAAAGGGGAAGTGCACAAAGGTATAAAGTATAAAAAGGTGTATGATCATGGCGTATGTTTTTTTTCTTATATAAAGATATCTTCAGTGTAAGCAGAAATTGATAACATTTTGCTTTGGTCATCTCTTTTCCTCATCTTTACAAAAGGTGTCAGACTGGAAGTAATTTTACTCAGTACTGTAGCTGACTAGTCTATTACAGTTAAAGCACACATGTTAAACTGGTTTTGCAAATACAAATAGAATGGAATAAAAAAAAACACCACAGTTATACAACAATATGGAGTATATGATATCAAAATCACACAGCAAGATGTTTTCTGTGTCAGTGTGCACTAGCGTGAAAAGTGAAAAAGTTAAAAAGTCTTTGGTCTTTGCTCTGTTGCAGCATTTGTAGAGCTTTCCCACTGCACAATGGCCACACCTCCATCTCCATACCCTCCACTGAGACAGCCTGTAAGATCAAAATCAACACCCAGAAAATGATCTTCTCTTCACGTTGAGTAAATGACAGGGTAGTTGCTTTATACCCTACTGTTGTCCTTCAGAGATCACAGAGAAATATAATGAAGTGAATAAAACCAGTAAAATAAAACCTCTTTAAAAAGAATGATCTGCTGACCTGCAATGTTAGGGTTAATATCCTCCAGCAGCATCGTTACCCACTAGACTTTCTAGATACGACTCATACCAACATCTCAGCAGAGTCAGGTACCATGTTTGTGAATAATACAGGCATGAAATATACAAAAGTCTTTAAAAGTAATAGTTCAAAAGTAATAATGATTGAAAAATGAGGCAACTGTGTCCCCATATTTCAAGAGAAACATATTGTGGCATATGGGTGTGGCATGCAAAATTAAGCCGAGTGTGGTTGTAGGGGTCACTGTGAGTGGGTGTTGTATGGCTAGAGGTGACCTTCCCTGCTGTTTTCCCTGCAGTTCAGAGACATTGTGTGCTTTGCTCAATAAAAGAGCATTTTCCTTGAGCAGAAAAATGGCATCCTCTGGGGCTCATGTGCCAACACTACAATATTATAAATATTTTCAGTAGGAAAGCTTTAATTACAGGACTTGATGGCTTTTACATACTTTACACTGACATCCAGTGCTAATTAAAGTCAAACAAAATAAGTGTTGTGTATTACTCAATTTTACTTATAATTAAACATAAACACAATACAATACAGTAATCTTTTTTGCATGAATCATAAATAATTTTATTGAAAATATTCACAAACAAGTTAAAGCACACTATTTGGCCATCCACTATACATAGATTAAATGAGTTTTAATTATGTTACATTGATTATACGTAGCTGTGCCTGACTAAAGAACCTGTGACTCACAACAACTATTTCTTTGTATTTGGATCTCTTTAGCTCTCAGATTTGATTGATGAACATGATCTTAATTGTGTTACAGTACAAATGTTCTGTTAAGTCTGAGGATAATTCCATTAAAGTCAAACAAAATAAGTACTGTATATTACTCAGTTCAACTTATAATTAAACATTAACACAATACATTTTTTGCAAGAAACATAAATTATTTTATTGAAAATATTCACAAAAAAGTAAAAAGGGACACCATTTTTCAGTTGATTTACAACTGAGGCTATCCATTACACATAGATTGAATAAGTCTTAATTATGCACATAATGAATTCCACAGTGGCATGTTATTCAGTACAAACTTCAACCAATTCTAATTGGTTACATGTAGCTGTGCCTGACTGAAGAAGCTGTGACACACAACAGTTATTTCTTTGTAGTTGGATCTCTTTGGCTCTCAGATTTGAGATGAACATGATCTAAATTGTGTTACAGTACAAATGTTCTGTTAAATCTGAGGATAACTCCATTGTGGTGATGCTGTCTGCATCGTTTCCCATCAGCTATATTCCACTCGTGAATACAGGTCTTGACTTTCCTTCACTCTCTTAGCAAAACTCAGGACAGCGTTGAAGATATCTGTGCGATACTGGCCACATAGAGAGCCGATGTTACAATAAGACTTAAAACAATATCAATTTTGTAAGTTGCAGATAAAAACCAACAATTATAACAACAGCTGTACAGATTGTAGAACAAATGTGTTGTTATGTGAAGTAATATGATCAGAGAAAGTAGATATGAATACCTGATCAGTGTGGCTTGAGCGGCTGTTGGAAGCACCTTTAAAGAGAAATAATGTGATTTAATTTTTGGTGAAATGAATGTAAATCATCTCTAAAAAGAAAAATACTAACCTCTTTGTTGACTCTTAAGTAGAACTCCAATCAGAGCCACGATCACAATAAGAAATATTACATTCACTGTTATCGAGATGATGAAACTCCAACTGTTATTTTCTGAAATGACAGAAAATGTATACCTTGGATTAGAATTGCTTCTGGTAAAATGATGTGATAATTCACCATGCAGAAAATTTCCGTTACAGAACAGAAGCTCTATTCCATCAAAAGTCTCACCTTGTACATTAACTTTAGTTTGATTTCCAAACAGTATCTGTCCACATGCAGCCACAGCACAGTAGTATGTTCCAGCATCAGAGAGGCTGAGGTTTCTCTTGGGGAGTTTGTAGACACAGCTCTGTGTAGGAGAATCAGTCTCAGAGCTTTTCTTACACTCATCACTCCTGTTTCCATGAGTGTAGATGATTCCTGGATGAGATTCTCCTGATCCATGTCTGAACCAGTACACACTGTGTTCTCCTGAACAGTCTGGAGTAAGAGATTGTACTGAACACTGGAGAGTAACAGACTCTCCAGTCTCGATCACCATTTCAGTCGGAGATCGATGGTCCATCGTCTCAGCTTTAAAATCAATTAGTAGAAACAGCAAACAGTCAGAAATAACACTAACAATGATCACTGTAAAACACAAATAAACATATATAATTTTGAACTGCAATAAAATAAATAGAATTAACAGTTACAGATATTAAAGTTAGAGAGAGCTGTTTACCTTGAAAGAACAAGCGAGTCCCAGATCCAAACTCTACAACATTCGTCTTTACTCTTCCACAGAAATATGTTGCTGCATCCTCTTCTTTTATTCCTTTTATACTGAGATCAAATGCTTCTTCATCCACAGTGAAGCGGCCGTCCTTAAAACCTGATGTATGTCTGAGCTTCTCTCCATCTCCAAACTGTCTCAATACATTCTCTGGCACATTTCCTAAACTCTGTTTATACCAAGCTAATAAATGAGTTTTCTTGTCTTTGACAATGTGTTCATCACATTTTATGACAACATTATTTCCACTCCTCACAGTTTGTACTTGAAGCCCAGAGATTCCAGTTTTCACTGAAAAAGTGTGTATAGAGGTTTTATAGCATTGGTTGTAGTATTAATATGGTATATGCTATATAATATTTTATAAAAACAAATTCAAAATGTCACTCACCTGTAGTAAATAGGCAAAGAGCGGTGATGAGTGTGATCATTGTTGCTGCTCAGACAATGAGACAGTGAGGTAATGAGGTCTGTTGCACTTGTTCGTTCAGTGGAAACACCAGCCCTGTGTCGTACCTGATTGGACATTTTGAAGGTGTGCACTGCTGCTATTGGTCCAGTAGTTGCAAGGAAACACAAAAACATCATCCAGCTCTTTTTGCACAAAAGCACATATTTTCACTGTACAGTGATGTACGCTAGAAATAGACGTTGTATAATGTTGTGGTACGTTAGCAAAATGACAGTAGTTGAAATGTTTCCTGCAGCGAAGAAGTGAGTTCTAGTTCTGTTTCTTCTGATTGTGAGACAGTCAGCCTTTAAACTGTCTGTATGCAGTACACGTCTGTCATCTGTATGCATGAACATTTTTATATAAAAGGCTTGCTGGAGTGTATTTCACTGGTGTTGTCATGCGCTGTCATGTGGTCAGTACTGTTTTAAACCAGACTAAGAGTGTTAAGATTGATCTTAAGGCTGGTTCAACTTACTTTAAAGGGGGCATATTTGAAAATATATATATATATATATTTCTATATTTTAATACGACTGTGAATAGCATAAAAGCCATACCTTAATTCAGTCTTCTTTATAATGTGTTTTACACTCTCAGTAACTCCTTTGTGAAGAAAAGCTTCCTTTTTGGTGAGTTTGTATGCTATTGACCACTGCTGTCACTGACTGTCTCTCAGTAGAATGGAGTAGGGTAACGGTTGTGGTCACTGTGCAGTGCAGCAGAACACAGTATGTAGAGACCACATGCAAGACTTTTTAAGCGTGGTCACAGTCAGAGTCAGATACAGTCACAAAATCAGGAGCATGTGGTGAACAAACTTGTCTTTACACAACAGCATATGCAAAAATGTTGTAATTCACTTTGTAAGAAGCATTTTTATGTGTTCGGCTTTCAGTAATGTAGTGTTAATTTCTGTGAAACTGGTCATTTCAACTTTACATTAGCATCAACATCTTTTACATTTCATAGCTCTCAAGATTGAATAAATACATTCAAGTAAAATATTCTTTATGCTTATTTTTTATTGAGATGGTAGAAAGTGATCAAGATGATTAAGCCAGTTTGAAGGTATGCAATTGCTGATAGTTTTGCAGACCAGATGCATGTAATGAGCTGAAACTTGTGAGTGTAAGAGAGGGGGTTGTGGGTAATGGGTGTAAGAGAATGGGTAGTGGGTGTAGCAGCAGTAATGAGAAAGTTTCTTGCCTACCTCTATTTGGCTGTTTGAACAGCAGGCCTCACTAACAGGAAATACTTATACACCATGTGAAGTTTAGTGGAGAAAGAAAGAAGAGAATGTTACCAGCACATAGGAGGAGCACACTTTATTCAGACTGTCAATGGTATTATTATCAGCTGCCAAACTTCTGTTATTATCAGCTGCCTCTTGAAACCTGCCAAATTCTATATGGCTTACCTATACTAGATTAATAGCTACTGAGTACTATTTTCTTAAAATTTCGGCTATTTATAAATTATGAATCTGTTGCTTATGTTTTATTGAATAAAGCTGTCTGCTTTAGCTAACTTTAGCTACTTTAGTTAACAGTGGTGTCAGTTCACACAGTTTACCCTGATGAAATGTTTTTGTTGCAGTTTTGCTGGTATACGGCCATGTGATACAGGAAATCTAGTCTAATACAGTTTTCCCCAGATTTGTTCTTCACTTTCTGTTTTTTAAAGCTCTTGTCTACTAATTTTCATGTTCTTCTTCTATTATCTACAGTTTTGTGGTGAGTTTACAATGAACTGGAAGAGAAAGAATGGTGTTGGTCTTTTCTGCTGTGAGATTTTTGAAAGTAATTTTCCTTCTGTATGATTTGAGTTGGGTATCTTACTATAAGAGATTAACTTTATTTATGAATTTGTGATAGATAGCGGTCCTCCTGAAATGTAGGAATAAAAAGCTAATACGTTGGATACTCACCTAGCATCAAGACTCACAGAGTTTCCATGCAATTGTACTTTAAAGGTAAGAGCCACACAAGAAATGTCTCAATATGACCAAAATCAAATCAAATTAAATAACATTTAGTGTCACATCACATTTACACAGGTGTGAAGGCGAGTGAAAATCTTTGGTGCGTAGCTCCCTTGTAGTACTTAAATATACAAAGTTTAAGAAAATAAACAAATATATATATATATATATATATATATATATATATATATATATATATATATACACACACATTAGACTCTAAATATATACACATATACACAACAGAAGAAACTGCCCTGTAACCAGCTGGTTCTGGACATTATGCTTCTGTACCTTCTCCCGCTTGGCAGCTGTGAGAACAAACAGTGGCTTGGGTGGGTGGAGTACTTTAGAATCCTCCTGGTCTTCCACAGGCAGCTGGACCCCAGTGACGTGATGGGCTGTCCGCGCCACCCTCTGCAGAGCTTTTCATGAGCTGACCATGCTGACTCATTGCTGTTGTTGCTAATGATCTTAATGGTAGAAATGTTTTATAGAGGTGTCGGTAATTGTACAGAGTTTGAAGGCGGTGAGTGTGTTGTTTACTGTCTGTAGAGGATGATGCTTTTTAATACGTGCTGCCTATTATTTCAACTCTTACTCAAGTAATTTGTTTTTTTAAAGGCTGAACCAAAAAAATTTGACTTAATTAAACAGTAACAAACTGCGCAGCCTTTTAAGGTTTCTAAATTATTTTATTGGAAACAGATAAACTAGGAAGCCTCATAAAGTAATTTATTCTTGAAAGGCATGTAGTTAATGTGAATCTTATCCCTTACTTTATATACAGAAAGATGTGTAAAAGTGCACTTTAGTTTTGTTGTACAGATTATTTCCAATAATGTAGCCAAGTTACATCAGAAATATTTTCAGGTTGTGACTGCAGATATATAAAAAAGTAACTTGATTACTCAAGTAGTTTTTCGATTAACAACTTATTTATTGTTACCTTACTCATTTCCTTTATTGCTAATCTTACTTGTACTCAAATAAAGTATCACTACAGAAACAGTATTTTTACTGATGTAGGGATTTTCAGTACTATTTACACCCCTGTTTATAACCAACGCAAACCCAAATCACAAACCTAGCTTAGTCATAGCACATGGCTAGTATCTTTCTTTCTGAATTAGTGTTTCTCCTGAGGTCTAACTGAACTGTACATCTAACTGTACTGTGAATCCTGTTGTAACTGTTCAGTGTGGTGACAGTGTGTATAAGTAATCTACTGTACTTGTTTACAGCTTTGTGTACTGGTTCTCGTAGGTTTGAAATTACAGAAATTCCGAGTGGAAAAGAAATGCTACAGCTCAAAGCAACCTTTAGTTTCATGTTTGGGCATATTTATCTCAATCACACTGTCTAATACAAACCCAATCCCAAAAAACTTGGAACAGGTAAAATGAAAAAAAAACAACAAAAAAACAAAAAAAACAAAAAACAGATCGCAGTGATTTATAAATATACTTTGATCTGTACAGAAACAATTCTGAGAAAGGATATATGTTTTATTTTATCAACTAAGTAGTTTTTTCTTTGTAAACATCCACTCATTCTGAAATTGATTCCTGCATTGTGGAATGTCCAAAAAGCATCTAAGCACCTAAACAAATAATGGAATCATGCTTAGGTCCAGAAAAATCTAAAATTTTAGGAGAAAGGATAGCTCAAGGCTTGATGCCAAAAATGCATCAGCAAAAAAACACAGCAGTTAAAGAATAATAAAACAAGCTCTGCTCCAACGGCTTTGTTTTCCGCTATTTTCGCTGTGCTGTTTTTTTCTTCTTCTTCGTGTCGATCGTGCGCAGTGAACTGTGGGTAAGTCAGTCTCAGAGCTTTTCTTACACTCATCACTCCTGTTTCCATGAGTGTAAATGATTCCTGGATGAGATTCTCCTGATCCATGTCTGAACCAGTACACACTGTGTTCTCCTGAACAGTCTGAAGTAAGAGATTGTACTGAACACTGGAGAGTAACAGACTCTCCAGTCTCGATCACCATTTCAGTCAGAGAACGATGGTCGATCGTCTCAGCTTTAAAATCAATTAGTAGAAACAGCAAACAGTCAGAAATAACACTAACAATACTCAGTGGTGTGAAACATTAAAAAATAAACATGGGTGAATATAAAATATTGAACTGGAATCAAATAAATACAATTCAAACTTGCAGAGAATACAGTAAAGTTAGAAAGTGCTGTTTACCTTGAAAAAACAAGCGAGTCCCAGATCCAAACTCTACAACATTCTTCTTTACTTTTTCACTTTTCCACAGAAATATGTTGCTGCATCCTCTTCTTTTATTCCTTTTATACTGAGATCAAAGGCTTCTTCATCCACAGTGAAGCAGCCATCATTAAAACCTCATGTATATCTGAGCTTCTCTCCATCTCCAAACTGTCTCAATACAGGCTCTGGTACATTTCCTAAACTCTGTTTATACCAAGCTAATAAATGAGTTTTCTTGTCTTTGACAATGTTTTCATCACATTTTATGACAACATTATTTCCACTCCTCACAGTTTGTACTTGAAGCCCAGAGACGGCAGTTTTCACTAAAAAAGTGTGTAAAGAGATTTTGTAGCATTGGTTGTAGTATTAATATGGTATATGCTATATGGCATATATTATACACAAGTTCAAAATGTCACTCACCTGTAGTAAATAGGCAAAGAGTGGTGATGAGTGTGATTATTGTTGCTGCTCAGGCAATGTGAGGTATTGAGGTCTGTTGAACTTGTTTGTTCAGTGGAAACACCAGCCCTGTGTCATAGGTGTGCACTGCTGTTATTGGTCCAGTAGTTGAGAGGAAATAAAAATCATCATCCAGCTCTTTTTGCACAAACCCACATATATCTTCCTACATTCTCACTATGTAGTGATGTATAGTTGGTGGCAGTTGAAGTCATACAAAAGTTGATTTGAAATATAAATCTTTTAATGAAATCAGCTAGTAATGCAAGTCAATGAACTACTTGCAGCACTGAGAATATATTAAATGATGTTATTGTTAGCTTAAGCTGATGTCAGTGAGGAACATTACAGTGTCTGTCTTGCCAGTTTGTTTCAAGATCTCGCTCCTCTGAGAGCTCCACCAATCGCATATAGCTGAGCTTCCAGATGAGAGAAAATTTACATTTGTAAAAATCTACACTCCAATAAACATTGCGATAATTTTTGTATATAAACAGCACTCTCTACAGCCTCAAAGACTTTCAGTGAGACCCAGCGTCCAGAAGTGATTCAGAATGACATTGTAAAATCCTGTTGTCCAATAAATGTTGATCTTCGCTCCACTAAAACAGTGTATATTTGAATCTGCAAGTAACTTAAATGGAAGCCTTTGTTGGGTTTCACAGAGCAGATTTCAAACTTTGTTATCACTAAAAATACTGAATTGCTGTATGAGAGGAGCTGTGATTCTCACATCATCTTAAGATGGGCTAAAATAGATGTTTTACAACATGGTGGCGCACTAAGAAAATGGCCATAGATTAAATGTTTCATGCAGTGAAGCAGTGAAGGCTCGCAGTAAATTGCTGTTTATTCTGACTCTATAACATGTTTAGCCTTTCAACTATTTGCTAGTTCAACCTTTCATAAGATATACAAAAGTGTGTTTGACTGGTACTGCCATGCACTGCCATGTGGTTAGTACTGCTTCACACCAGAAATAGAAAGTTAAGATTGAGTTTATCTTACTTTAAAATAGTTTTACTTGAAGGACAACTCTAAGTAGAAAACCAAAACACCTTAATTCAGTACCTTAATTTCATTTACTCCTCTGTGAAGAAAGGTCATTTCTTAACTGTTGATTTTGTGCGCTAGTGACCACTGTTCTGAATGGGGCAGGGTAAAGGCTGAGCTCAACAATGACTGCAACTGTGTGCAGTATGTTCCACTTTTTAAGCATGTTTACAGTGTTAGTCAGATACGGTCACAAAATCATGACCATGTGCCATCAATATATACAGAAACCTTGTAATTCACTTTATTTACCTGTTTTGCCAAGTTAATGCTAATTCCTCGTAACCTGGTGATAAGGACAAAAAACGTCATTGTTATGTTAGCATCAAGTTAAAGGTAGTTAATGTTTGCATTTCATAGCAGCTCCTGGGATCAAACAAAGACATTTGAAGCTCGTAACAGACATTCGAATAACTTTTAGAATAATTTATTCTTTGTTTGTTACAGTTTGGATGTTGACTCTGTCAGGACTAGGTTGGGTGCATTCTGATCCACAGTACACACACAATCCACCAGGAGGATCTCTCTTTTCCTGGAGATTTTTTACAGGGCGGGAGTGTGTCTTTTAGAGGATGGCCTCTGGATTTGAACTCTTAATAAAAGTAAGAGAAAGGTCTAGTAGCAGTATAACCGCTGGAGCTGCGGAGCACCCATATCTCTAACCTAACTAACGGGGAATGGTTATCATTCACTGTTAGAAGTAAAGGTAAATGTTTTGTTCATCAAGGTACAAAAAATGTAAATGTACACTCAAAGGTAGAACAGTGGTTTTAAGGTCCAATTGCACACCTTAAATAAGTTTTTTCCCAGGTGAAACGTATGTATGTACTGTTCATCTACAGAACCAGTGCATAGGTTGGCCGGGGATCTTCAGGTGAAATACTGTAGGTGAACCTGTCCTCAGCTTACATTGACACACTTTAGCCTCAAACACCTCACTTCCACGCTGGGTAATTGCAACTCTCAGCCATTTGGCTAGTGACCCCCAGCTAGCCAACCTCTAACCTTCCCTAGACAGTTTGCTTTGTGGTGGTGGGTTTCTAGCAAGTTTGTAGCAACTCCTTCACTAAAGACTTAAACTTAAAGCCTGGCTCTGAAACATTTTTGGTGACGCTTATATTTATACCCAAAGTACTCTAGTGCTGACAGAATATAGTCCAATTAACTCACAGAAAGCCTGTTACCATCAATGAGTCAGCTGAATCAGTCAAAGAAATGTATTGTTTTCTATATGAGACACTGAGAGCATTTACATGCACTTAATCGATAACTGCAGAAAATCAGATTTTGTCATTAATCCGTTTACATGCACTTGGGTAATCAGATAATAGGAAAACTCTGGGTCCATGTGAGTCAGGCAGTAATTGTTTTTTTTTCCTTTGCAACTGGCCAATAAACAGACAAAAACGTGACGTAAACATAATGTAAAACTCAAACTTCATGCCGCGGCGTTTTTAAAAAAACATTGCGCCACTTTACCTGAAAATATAAACATGCATCATCTAGAAGATGAAGAATATTTAAATCTTGCTTGCCACCATCTGTTTTGCACATGCGCAGACTGAGAAATCCAAAAGAAATCCGGGTAAGAGTATACATGCACTTAGAAATCTGATTACTGAGCTAAAATCCAGCTCTCTTTATTGGATTTCTTAATCAGATTTTTAGACCTTACTCCGATCTAAGAAACCAGAGTATGCTGTTTATATATCAATCAGATAAATATATATATATATATATATATATATATATATATATATATATATATATCATATATAATCAGACAAATGCAGAAATCCCATTATGATCGGATTATTGAGTGCATGTAAACGCACTCACTGCCTCACAATTTTGTAATCTCTTGTTTATTAGAAATGTCTGTATGTTAAAAGGCAGCTATGATGGTAAAAGTATGGAGGCTGGGTGAGGGGGTGTGGCTGTTCAGTGTGGCAGGATGTTTGCTCAGTGTGACAGCATCTAGCAGCAAATTGTAGCTCTTTGAACAAAAGATCATATCTCCTAAATGGTAACGCTACAGGAGAAGAACAAAAACATTCTTAACTTTCAGTGGAATTAAGGAAACATCTTTTTCCAAGTAATTCTGCATAATATCTGTTTGTCAATTCATCAAGATTTTTTTTTTTTTAATTATGCAAAATAGTTTTTTAATTATGCAAAATAGTACAACAGTGCCAAAATGGAGTTACAAGGTTTTGGCACAACAGTGAAAAACTTCAGTAACCATTTCTGTGAATAACATGTATATAGGAATCTGTGTACACATTCATGATATGTTGTAATGCATTAAGACATTATAAACATGATTATAAACATTTATAAAAATGCATTGCACTTTACAGCCATGTTTATCATGCATTAACATGATGTAAGTAGTGTTCATAACATATTATATTGTGCCAGAGGAACTCCCAGGTTTGTACAGTGCATTATGACTAACAAACCTACCTAGTCATGAACACAGCCTGAATGTATATACTTGTCATTATGAACAGCAGTTATTACTGATACACAAATGACATTATAACCACATTATAAGAGCTGTGAGTTGTATTTGTCAGCTCTATGTAAAGTGAGGCATATTTTATACTAAAGTCTCCCCTAATATTCTGAGTGAGACTTTAAGTGGAAATATTTACTGAAGGATTCAAGGAAACATTGCAACATACAAAGAATATCTCACAAGCTTTAAACATCAGAGTAACTTGCTGTGCCATCTGTAGTATTTAACCCATTGTGGGAAAGTCCATGTACACCACTGTTAGCTTGATGCTAACTTAACACTGCATATTCAATCGAATGTTAGTGGAAACTAGCATTACTGTGGTGATTGTATTTGGACAAACAAAGTCTACTTATACAGTGAAGGTTTCTAGTAGTTAATAAAGAACAGACCAAGACAAGTGTAGTGTAGAGTACAGTTGATAAAGATAAACTATGCAAAGCTAAGATTAGTAACATGACTCAGAATTACGTGGACTAGATACATGCAAAACTTTATCCACTAAACAGAAATAGGGGTGATATAGACTATAGAGTCAATATAGAATATAGAGTTGACCATATTTTCACTTGCACCTACCGTATCCGTGTGGGATACTTAGTACGTTACTGTGCCAGTCGCCCTTGACCCATGGACACCAATGACAGCCACACGGCATGGTGGGAAGGCGGTGTCCAAGCCTCACATGCCGACGAACGCCGCGAGTGACAGCGGGAGGAGGACGTCAGCCGCGAGAGTGAGCGTAAAAACTATGAAAGCCATGATAGGCATGAGGACGGCGCTCGAGTTTCGAACCCCACCTTCCGGGCCCTGCCTCCTGTTTGCAGTAAGGCTGCTAGACTGTGCCTCACAGGTAGACAAGCTGTGGATGGAGGCAGTGGTTTGGAGGTGGAGCAAAGGTCTCTTTCCCTCTCGGCTCAGGTGATCGCGTTGCTTAATGAGAGCAGCTGATCCTGTTAGGCTTTGGCAGAGTGGGCACCAGAGAGGGAACAGAGAATAAGAGAGGAGTGGGATGAGCTGCAGCAGAAACAGACTGACAAGCTGAAAAGCTTGGTTTTAAGAAAAGGACTGAAAAGTGTAGTTTAGAAGCCACAGAGAAGTTTTGGTTGTGTTTTGATGGGTTGGGGTATAAAATAAAGACAGTGGCTGCTGAAATGCTCACTCCTGTCTCCAGCATCCTTCTTCCACCAGGGTAGCACAGATCATGCTACAGTTACCAGTTACTGATCAGATTCTAACTGATTGTAACTGATTGTGTTTCTTTTGCTGCACAATTTATCAGCCCCCTATGTCCATCAGTGAAAACGATGGTCCACTGCTGACTAGATTTTCAGCACACCAGTGACATGGATATGTGCTATTTTGATGGCAGTGGATGTATTTTTAATAAATAAATAATAAATAATATTAAATATTAATTAAAAAAAAGCTTAAAAAACACATATCGTCCGTCAATTCTGTGCTCTGCTGCAGTTACTGCTGTGCTTTCCAAAATGGCAAAATGGCCACACCCTTACCCCGCCCCCTCCACTGAGACAGCCAATAAGCACCATTGACATACAAAATCAACCCCCAGAAAATGACTTATTCACAGAGGAGTAACTGACAGCATAAAAAACATCATATGAATAATGAATTAAGGTATTATTTGTTATGTTCTCTTCACTCTTGTCTTTCAAAGGGAAGCTATAATAAAATGAATAAAAAGAGTAAAATATGTGCCCTTTATAAGAAAGGTCTTGCTCTGCTACCTGGGGTAAATGTCCTCCAGCAACATCTTTACCAACAAGCCTTTATAGATCACACTCATAGATCAAACTGTTTTATTAAAAGCCTTTTACATATTGTATAAACACATTCAAGTCTATTATAGTTCAGTTAAATCATTATTTTATGTTAATCAGAATAAACTCATATGTAAACATTCATACATTTTTTTATTTTTCTGCATAAACCATCATTGATTTTTATTAATCACAAAAACATAAATACTTTTGCAATCAATATGCAAATGAGTCTGTTCAATGATTATTTATTTATTTATTTGGTGGGTTGTGGACTCATACAACCTAAGCCACTGTACAATTATACTTAAGGAAATGTTATTTGTAATGTGCTGATGAAGAGTTACTCATTATACAAATGTTCTTACCTTGACGACAGGATATAAACATAGTTTTATATAATTATAGTAAATATAATACTTTATAACTACGTGTTTATATTATAAATTGAGCATTCATAATAATTCTCTGATCTACTGTCTTAAAACAGATCTTTATAGCATCATATAGACATATATGGGTGTCACATAGACACGAGTACACATTTAGGTGTAGAAAGCTTTGCTCTGGGTTTAAGAAAGTAATAAAATAACTGTACAAGAAAATAGCTGAACAATCTGTTAGATGAGAAATCTCAGAGACCTACTAAACTAGCTGGCTATCACTAACAACTAAAGCTTTGGTCTTGTTTAATTCGGCGAAGAGCCACAGCCTGCAGTAGGTAACAAACTGGCTTGCATTTCAGTTTACCTTGTTTTCACACATTCCTCTTTGATTCAAACATTAAAAAAGTGAAGTTAGCTCAATCTATATATGTTCCACTGTGGTGATAATTCCATTGTGGTGATGCTGTCTGTACCGCGTTTCTTATCATCTGTGTTTCACTTGTGAATACAGGTCTTGACTTTCCTTGACTCTGGGTGGTCTGGAGGATGGAGGTTTCTTAGCAAATTTCAGGGCAGCATAGTTTAAAACCTCTGTGTCTTCAGCCTGAGATACAACAAGAGTCAATGCAATCCATTACATACCATAGAAAGAACAGGCATTAGAAGTACAGTAAAATAAAAATACAGCAGATAATGAATGTGATTACCTGATCAGTGTGGCTTGGATGGCTGTTGGAAGTTCCTTTAAATAAAAATAATGACCTTAATTAATGTTTTTGTGTAATAAGTGATATAAATTTTGGTGAGATCAGCTTACAGTGAGTAAAAACAGAAACTAACCTTTTCGTTGATTCTTAAGTAAAACTCCTACCAGAACCATGATCACAATAACAGATATTACATTCAATGTTGTCAAAGTGATAACAATCCAACTGTTATTTTCTGAAAAGATCAAAAATATACACGTTGGATTAGAATCAGATGATTAAAAAGATTTAAACATTTAGCATGCAGAGAAATTTGATTAGAGAACAAAAAATATTTCTAATATATATCACAATTCTTACCTTTTACATTAACTTTAGTTTGATTTCCAAACACTATCCGCCCACATGCAGCCACAGCACAGTAGTAAGTTCCAGCATCAGAGAGGCTGAGGTCTCTCTTGGGGAGTTTGTAGACACAGCTCTGTGTAGGAGAATCAGTCTCAGAGCTTTTCTTACACTCATCACTCCTGTTTCCATGAGTGTAAATGATTCCTGGATGAGATTCTCCTGATCCATGTCTGAACCAGTACACACTGTGTTCTCCTGAACAGTCTGAAGTAAGAGATTGTACTGAACACTGGAGAGTAACAGACTCTCCAGTCTCGATCACCATTTCAGTCAGAGATCGATGGTCGATCGTCTCAGCTTTAAAATCAATTAGTAGAAACAGCAAACAGTCAGAAATAACACTAACAATGATCACTGTAAAACACAAATGAACATATATAATTTTGAACTGCAATAAAATAAATAGAATTAACAGTTACAGATATTAAAGTTAGAGAGAGCTGTTTACCTTGAAAGAACAAGCGAGTCCCAGATCCAAACTCTACAACATTCGTCTTTACTTTTCCACAGAAATATGTTGCTGCATCTTCTTCTTTCATTCCTTTTATACTGAGACCAAATGCTTCTTCATCCACAGTGAAGCGGCCGTCCTTAAAACCTGATGCAAATCTGAGCTTCTCTCCCTCTCCAAACTGTCTCAATACATGCTCTGGTACATTTCCTAAACTCTGTTTATACCAAGCTAATAAATGAGTTTTCTTGTCTTTGACAATGTTTTCATCACACTTTTATGACAACATTATTTCCACTCCTCACAGTTTGTACTTGAAGCCCAGAGATTCCAGTTTTCACTGAAAAAGTGTGTAAAGAGGTTTTATAGCATTGGTTGTAGTATTAATATGGTATATGCTATATAATATTTTATAAAAACAAATTCAAAATGTCACTCACCTGTAGTAAATAGGCAAAGAGTGGTGATGAGTGTGATCATTGTTGCTGCTTAAACAATGAGACAATGAAGTAATGAGGTCTGTTGAACTTGTCCGTTCAGAGGAAACACCAGCCCTGTGTCAAACCTGATTGGACATTTTGAAGGTGTGCACTGTTGTCATTGGTCTAGTAGTGGTAAGGAAATACAGAAACATCATCCAGCTCTTATTGCACAAAACCACATATCTCTCTTTTACATTTTCCCTGTGGAGTGATGTACGCTAGAAATGTATGTTGTAGAATATTGTGGTACGTTAGCAAAATGACAGAGTTGAAATGTTTTCTGCAGCTAGGAAGTAAGTGTAGTAATACATTTCTGTTTATTGTGATTATGAGACAGTCAGCCTTTAAACTTTCTCCACGCAGTACTCCTCTGTCATCTTTATGCATGATCATTTTTATATACAAGGCTTGCTGGAGTGTATTTCAGTGGTGTTGCCACGCACTGCTATGTGGTCAGTACTGTTTCAAACCAGACAAAGAGCGTTAAGGTGATGTTAAGGCTGGTTTAACTTAATTTAAAGGGGGCATATTTGAAAATATATATATTTTGTAATACAAATGTGAACAGTATAGAAAACATAACAACTTAATTCAGTCTTCTTTATGATGTATTTTACACTGTTATTAATTCTGTGAAGAAAAACATTTTTGGTGAGTTTGTATGCTATTGACCACTGCTGTCACTGACTGTCTCTCAGTAGAATGGAGCAGGATAACGGTTGTGGTCACTGTGCAGAGCAGCGGAACACAGTACATAGAGACCACATGCAAGACTTTTTAAGCATGGTTACAGTAACATGAGTGTGTGGTGAAAAAACTTATCTTTCTCATCAGCATATGCAAAAATGTTGTAATTCATTTTGTAAGAAGACTTTTTCTTTTTTCTTTTTTTTCTTACATGTTTGGCTTTCAGTGATGTAATATTAATTTCTGTGAACCTGGTAATTTCAACCTTTCATTAGCATCAACATCTTTTACATTTTATAGCTCTCAAGATTGAATAAAGACAATATTAATAAAGTAATATATTCTTTGTGCTCATTTTTATTGAGATGGTAGAAAGTGATCAAGATGATTTAGCCAGTTTAAGGAATGCAATTGCTGATAGTTTTGCAGACCAGATGCATGTAATGAGCTGAAACGTGTGGGTGTAAGAGAGGGGGTTGTGGGTAGTGGGTGTAAGAGAGGGGGTAGTACGTAGTGGGTGTAGAAGAAAGCAGCAGTAATGAGAAAGTTTCTGGCCTAAATCTATTTAGCTGTTTGAACAGCAAACCTCACTAACAGGAAATACTTCTACACAACGTGAAGTTTAGTGCAGAAAGAAGAGAATGTTACCAGCACACAGGAGGAGCACAGTTTATTCAGACTGTCAGTGGTGTTATCAGCTGCCAAACTTCTTCTTACTTTGTTGATATATATCTAAAAATTATATAAAATCTAAAAATGTATTAAAATTTATTAATTATTTCAATCTGTTGCTTATGTTTTATTGAATACACCTGTCTGCTAGCTTTAGTTAACTTTAGCTACTTTAGTTAACAGTGGTGTCAGTCCACACAGTTTACCCAAAATAAAATGTTTTCACAGTTTTGCTGGTGTACAGCCATGTTATACAGGAACTCTGGTCTTTCCCCAGATTTGTTCTTCACTTTCTGTTTTTTAAAGCTCTTGTCTACTAATTTTCATGTTCATCATCTATTATTTATAGTTTTGTGGTGAGTTTACAATGAACTGGCAGAGAAATATGCTGTTCTTATTTTCTGTTGTGAGATTTTTGAAAGTAGTTTTCCTTCTGTATGATTTGAGTTGGGTGGGACTAAATTTGGCACAGGTGACCTCAGTTCTGCCAAAGTACCAATCAGAGTTAGCAATATATACGTCAGCTACTTGTGGTCCTCTTCCACACATGGTGATGCTCTCTTGCTGCTCCAAGTCTGAGCCAAACCTCACAGCAAGTGGGTTATTTAAGCTTTTCATACTTTAACAGTGCCCTAACAGTTATGATGGCTTATTACACTGTTGGTGGTAACATAGCTACATGCTGTTTCTTAGCCATTTGTTTCTGCACTATACGCAATTAACTTTATTTATGAGAGTGTGATAGACAGCGGTCCACCTTAAATGTAGGAATAAAAAGCTAATACTTTAGATAATCCCTAGCATCAAGACACACAGTGTTTCCCTGCAATTGTACTTTACAGGTGTGATGCATAATGAGGCACACAAGAAATGTCTCTGCAAATATGACCAAAATCAAATCAAGTGATGTTTTTTGTCACATCACAATATGGAGGTTATACAGGGGATAGAGTGCTGATACATAGAATTTCTAGATTACAAGATATGGATAGACGATGTACAAGATGTCAGTCTATACGTGCAAGCATAGGTCAGCTAGATGGAAGTTACAGTAAGAAATCAGAGTGAGTCTGTTTGAGGTGTGAATGTAGTGTGGATTGATGATTCAGAGGTGTATTGACAGGCCTATAGACCAATATAGCAGCACTACTGGCCATTCAGCAGCCTGATGGCCCGGGGGAAGACACTGTCTCGTAACCTGCTGGTTCTGGACATTATGCTTCTGTACCTCTGCTTGGCAGCTGTGAGAACAGACAGTGGCTTGGGTGGGTGGAGTCCTTTAGAATCCTCCTGGTCTTCCTCAGACAGCGGCTGGTGTATAAATCCTGGAGGTCTGGGAGCTGGACCCCGGTGATGTGCTGGGCTGTTCGCACCACCCTCTGCAGAGCTTTCCATGAGCTGACCATGCTGACTCATTGCTGTTGTTGCTCATGATAATGGTAGAAATGTTTTATAGAGGTGTCAGTGAATGTACACAGTTTGAAGACTGTGAGTGTAATATTTACTGTCTGTATAGGTCGATGCCCATTAATACATGCTACCTATTATTTCAACTCTTAATCAAGTAATCTGTTTTTTTAAAGGCTGAACCAAAAAATTGGTATTAATTAAACAGTAACAAACAGATGAATTAGGAAGCCTTATAAAATCATTCACTCTTGAAATGCCTGTAGTTAATGTAAACCTTATCTCTTACCTTATATACGGAAAGATGTGTAAATGTGCACTAGCAGAGCTTACTCTGATCAGTCTCAGAGCTCAAAACCTTTTTTTCTCTTGAAATATATTTGGTTTTAGGTTTGTGTGTACAGATTATGATTGCAGAAATACAAACAAGTAACTCAATTACCTAAATAGTTTTTTCAATAAACAACTTAGTTATTCTTCTTTTATTAATACTTTTACTTATATAAGGATTTTCAATACTCTTTCCACGTCTGCTTAGAAACAAGGCAACCCAAATCACAAACCAGCTTACTCATAGGTAATGGCTAATATCTTTCTTTATGAATTAGTGTACTTACTGCACTGTACATCCAAATGTAATGTGAATCATGCTGTAACTGTTCAGTGTGGTGATGGTGTGTATAAGTAATCTACTGTACTTGTTTACAGCCTTGTGTAAAGCTCGCTTAGGTTATACTGGTTCTCATATAAAACAGAACCCTTTCTCTTATGTTTGGAATTACAGAAATTCTGAGTGGAATGAAAGGAAGAGAAATGCTACAGCTCAAAGCAACCTTTAGTTTCATGTTTTGGGCATATTTATGTCAATCACACTGTCTAATACAAACACAAATCCCAAAAAACTTGGAACACTTTGGAACATGCAAATGAAAACAGATAGCAGTGATTTAAAACTATACTTTGATCTGTAGAGAAACAGTACAAAGACAGGATATATAATGTTTTGTCAACTAAGTTTTTTTGTAAACATCCACTCTTTCTGAAATTGATGCCTGCAACATGTTCCAAAAAGTTGGCAAAATTATGCAATCATACTTGGGTCCAGGAAAAATCTAATCTTTTAGGAGAAAGGTTAGCTCAAGGCCTGATGCCAAAAATGCATCAGCAAAAAAAACCCAAAAAAAACAGAAGTTGAAGAACAATGTTCCTCAGTGAGTGATTGCAAGGATTTTATGTATTTCACCATCTACAGTGCTTAATAACATCAAAAGATTCATGGAATCCAGAGAAATCTCTGTGTGTAAAAGTCAAGGCAGAAAACTACAATGCCCATGTCATTCGATACTTCAGATGGCACTGCATTAATCCTTTAAATGGCCAGGTCCACCTGCACGCCCAAAGTTTAACTACACACTTCTATAAGCTAACAAAAACTTCACCAGTTTGCATTATAGTCCATGTAGTTGCTGAATAATAAGCCTTAGTATGCCACAAGACTGGGATTTTAAGCGGCTAAAACCATTATGTTTCCGTAGTGATCACTGCCTGGGCTCAGGAATACTTTGACAAATCGTTGATAAATACCGTCTGTCCACAATTGCAAGTTAAGACTGTACAATGCACAATGAAAGTTATACGCCAACAATGTCTGGGTGCAAGCTGATCTGAAATGGACTGATGTGCAGTGGAAACATACACACGTTCTCCTGTTTTCTCTGTTTCATTTTGTATGAGGATCTGACACAACTTAGCATGGCAAATATGCAAAATTTGGCAAATACTTTCTCACAGCACTGTAACAAAAGTGGGTTTGACATAAAAAGGGCATGCACATCAAACTTCCAGTCCTTTCTAAGGGGACCCTGGCAACCCTGTTAGGATGTGTGATCCATTAGCAGGATATTTTACATCAAAATCTGCCTGAGTCTGCCAAGAGGTTAATCACATGAATCTTTTCTTAGAACAGTGAGCCAGGGCACACCTCCAAATTAAGTCAAACGGTTCACTAATGACAAAATTTAGCCTTTGCAGAATCAAGCCTTCTCAGTCCTCTGAGCTAAACCCCATCAACAACCTCTGAGAAGACCTGAAGAAGCGGATGTACGTGCAAGTAGCCCAACTCTGAGCAACTCTGTGAGATTTTGGAAGGAGGAATGGCTCGAGGTCCCTTGTGTCCTACCTCATCCAGCGCTATAAAAGAAGACTCAGCGCTGGTATCTTGGCAAAGGGGAAGTGCACAAAGGTATAAAGTATAAAAAGGTGTATAATTATGGCGTATGTTTTTTTCTTATGTAAAGATAGCTCATATTTTCATTGTAAGCAGAAACTGATAACATTTTGCTTTGGTTGTCTCTTTTCCTCATCTTTACAAACGGTGTCAGACTGGAAGTAATTTTACCCAGTACTGTAGCTGACTAGTCTATTACAGTTAAGCACACATGTTAAACTGGTTTTGCAAATACAAATAGAATGGAAATACACCACAGTTATACAGCAACATGGAGTATACGATATCAAAATCACACAGCAATTCTGTGTCAGTGTGCACTAGAGTCAACATTTGCTGAGACAGGAAAGGGTTAAAAAGTCTGCCGCAGCCATTGTCGAGCTCTTTCCCACTGCAAAATGGCCACACCCACTTCACACAGCAAGATGTTTTCTGTGTCAGTGTGCACTGGTGTCAATAGTGAAATATTTGCTCAGACAGGAAAGGGTTAAAAAGTCTCTGGTCTTTGCTCTGCTGCAGCCATTGTAGAGCTCTTTCACACTGCACAATGGCCACACCCCCTCCTCCGCCCCCTCCAGTGAGACAGCCGGTAAGATCAAAATCAGCACTTAGAAAATGATCTTCTCTACACGTTGAGTAAATGACAGGGTAGTAGCTGTAGGGTATAAAATAGATACACCTGTTGTCCTTCAGAGAGCAAAGAGAAATCTAATAAAGTGAATAAAACCATCCATCCAGCCATCCATCATCTAAACCGCTTATCCTTCTGGGTCGCGGTGGGGTGCTGGAGCCTATCCCAGCTGTCATTGGGCGGAAGGCAGGATACACCCTGGACAGGTCGCCAGTCCATCGCAGGGCAGACAAACAGACATACACTTTCACACACACACTCATACCTAGGGGCAATTTAGCACATCCAATTGGCCTGACTGCATGTTTTTGGACTGTGGGAGGAAACCAGAGTACCTGGAGGAAACCCACGCAGACACAGGGAGAACATGCAAACTCCACACAGAAAGGACCCTGGTCGCCCAGTCGGGAATCGAACCCAGGCCGTTCTTGCTGTATAAAGTACAACCTCTTTAAAAATAATGACTTCCAATCAAGATTAATATCTTTCAGCAACATCATTACCCACAAGACTCTATAGATAAGACTCATTCTAACATCTCAGCAGAGTCAGTTACCATGTTTGTGAATGATTCATGCATGAAATATACAAAATACATTAACAGTAATAGTTAAAAGTCCCCATATTTCAAGAGAAAATTATCATTCAAAATCTGCCACAGGCTTTTCAAGGGGAGCTCTAAGGGTGTGTCATGCAAAGTTAAGCCGAGTGTGGTTGAGTGAATGTGTGAGTGAGTGTGGTTGTAGGGGTCACTGTGAGCGGATGTTGTATGGCTGTAGGTGACCTTCAAGCTATTTTCCCTGCAATTCAAAGATCTTGTGTGCTTTGTTGAGCAGAAAAATGGCATGCTCTGGTGCTCATGTGTCAACGCTACAATATTATGAATATTCTCAGTGGGAAAGCTTTAATTAAAAGACTTGATGGCTTTTACATACTTCACACTGACATCCAGTGCTAATGAAAGTCAAACAAAAAAAGTGTTGTGTATTATTCAATTCGGTAACACTTTACATTAAGGGTCGCTAATCAATCATTAAATATATAATAATCAACTATTAGTTTCCCATTATTTAGTTATTAGTTAACTCTTCATTAAGCATTAGCTATTACTTAGTAATTGATTAAGCACTTATCAATTAGTAATTAAGTACACTGTTAGTTGATAAGTTAGTTTGTGGCTTACTTACTCGTTATCTGTGTGCTAATTGCTGCTTATTACATTGTTAATTAACTAATAAGTATTTTTCTTCATATAAAGAAGTAACGTGATAACTTACTAGCACTTATGTGTTAATCCCGCTAATTATCTGTTAATTAACTTTCCATCACCTCCATATATTCAGTTGCTTCACTTTTCTCACTTTGGTTCATTAAAGATGCTTATGGTCACATCTGACCGTAAGATGAGCGCACACAAATTCATGGACGGTTTTGTTATTCATCACGTTCATCTTGGCATATCTGTACTCATATCTGGTAGGAGTGCATGTAAATTTGGGCATAAATGCTGGATATGTGGCTAATTAGCCAAAACTATTATCAACATAATCTGTAATTCCAAAAATAAGAACAATAGAAAATTTCAATAATACTAATTTGTGTGCATGACAGTCCAGTACAAAAGTGGATGTACTTAGTTTACATGCGCATTGATATAAACAAGTGCTGCAACTATTTCATGTTCCATTTAAAAACACATTACACTGTGCTTTTGTTTCATACTACTGACTCACAAACACAGCTTCGGTCATACACTGCAATAATACAGCGTTTATTTTAGGGAATTAATTACACTAAACAATCACTCTACTATGTTAACAACACTCAGTATTTTGTTTTATTTCACATTTTATTTTTTCCAGTTGTTTTCATTTTAATACTAGTAAGTTTGGTCAGCAGGGGAGGAGTGCACTCACTGCTGGACATCAAACTCCACCCACGAGCACGGCCATTAGCTTTCATGCCAAACACTGCCGTTTTATTGGCTGGCTACTGAAACATCTGCATGAATTAGTGTGTGCTTCATGTAAATGATATGTAAATGAGGTGCTGGTCGGCTGGTTTCATGCACTGAAGCTGATTTATCGTTTATGCTCAAATCTCCACTCGTTTCCACATCGTACAAAATTGTTATGAATCAGACACAGAGCAGTTCAAACCTTATAAAAGGCAAAAAAAGTGTTCTTTTTTTACGTAACTTTGATGATTAATGGCCATTAGATCTTTACATTTTGACCATTAATTACTTCTTAAATTCCACTTAATCAACCATTCATTGCTTCTTAAATTCCTCTTACTTAATCATTAATTACTGATTTTGTGTCCCTCCAAGTAAAGTGTCAACACAAAATCAGTAAATAATGGTTAAGTAAGTGGAATTTAAGAAGCAATGAATGTTCAAAATATAAAGATCGAATGGCCATGGGCCCTTTTCACAAAGAGTCACGATTACGTCCGGATTAAGCATTAGCAGTGAACTATAATGCTCAAATACTGAGCTACAACAGACATATGTTAGTTTTCGTGTACTATCATGACAAAAAGTGAGAACAGGAAGAGAATGGAAGCACTGATTTAACTTTAAACACAGCTAAAATGCTGTGTGTGATGTAGCCCTGCTTACTGCTGCTGAAGCTGCTTACATCAAGCAGTGTCTCTGTAGTTGAACAACATGCCAGCGATTTCTGTAATATTTTTGTTTTCAAAAGAAATTAAAGTTCTTCTATGTAGTATGAATTTGGTAGACGTTGTTTAGCTGTAGCTAGCTAGCAACGCTAGAAGCCATTTCTAACTGTAGCTGTGTTCCCAAAATAAGGAAGCTAGTTAGCTTTCATCAGCTGCTGCCACCAGCCGGCTAACGTGGAGCAGGTCCTGTGACACATTTAGCTACATGATGGCAGTGACTTCTGACATAAACACCAACAAAAACTTTTACATGTAAAGTCTATTTTACAGACATCGTTTAAACTGTATTAGCTTATGGTAGGCTAGCAGGCTACAGTCGCTAATTAACTAGCCTACCATTAGCAGTTTAAGGAGCACCAGCTTCGTATGAGCATCAAACTTTAAAGCTAAGCTAGCTCTAACGCTCGCTATGTTAGCGATCTAACAAACAGCATTATTCTTATAGTTTCATGGCAATTTTTTGAAGCAGCACTTCAGAAAACATCCACCTTTCACTGCTCAGTCAAAAACGCGACTCCTAGCTGAAAAAAACATCTGAAAAAGCTGCTTCATGTTAGCCGGGCTAGTTTGGTTAGCAGTAGCTTCTAGCCAGTATAGCTAGCTTAATATAAACAGAGTCTATATCATTCATGCTACATATAAAAATTCTTCTTTCTTTTGAAAACAGAATATTACCGAAATCGCTGGCATGTTGTACAAAGACACAGAGGCTGCTTGATGTGAAGCAGCTGCAGCAGAACTGCAGTAAAAACAACATACAGCATCTCAGCTCTGTTTACAGTTAAATCAGAGCTTCCATCCACTTCTCACTCTCACTGTCACAACCGTGCAGGAACACTACAATACAGCTGTTGTAGCTCCGTGTTTGAGCGTTACAGTTCACTACTAAACATTTTGACATCGCGTCTGCAGTAGCTCTATGGAGAGGAAGTGAGTTTTACCCTGCTAATGCTTAAACCGGAAGTAATCACGAATCTTGTGAAAAGGGCCCATTAATCATCAAAGTTATGTAAAAAAGAACACTTTTTTTGCCTTTTATAAGGTTTGAACTGCTCTGCGTCTGATTCATAACAATTTTGTACGATGTGGAAACAAGTGGAGATTTGAGCATAAATGATAAATCAGCTTCAGTGCATGAAACCAGCCTACCAGCACCTCATTTACATATCATTTGCATGAAGCACACACTAATTCATGCAGATGTTTCAGTAGCCAGCCAATAAAACGGCAGTGTTTGGCATGAAAGCTAATGGCCGTGCTCGTGGGTGGAGTTTGATGTCCAGCAGTGAGTGCACTCCTCCCCTGCTGACCAAACTTACTAGTATTAAAATGAAAACAACTGGAAAAAATAAAATGTGAAATAAAACAAAATACTGAGTGTTGTTAACATAGTAGAGTGATTGTTTAGTGTAATTAATTCCCTAAAATAAACGCTGTATTATTGCAGTGTATGACCGAAGCTGTGTTTGTGAGTCAGTAGTATGAAACAAAAGCACAGTGTAATGTGTTTTTAAATGGAACATGAAATAGTTGCAGCACTTGTTTATATCAATGCGCATGTAAAGTAAGTACATCCACTTTTGTACTGGACTGTCATGCACACAAATTAGTATTATTGAAATTTTCTATTGTTCTTATTTTTGGAATTACAGATTATGTTGATAATAGTTTTGGCTAATTAGCCACATATCCAGCATTTATGCCCAAATTTACATGCACTCCTACCAGATATGAGTACAGATATGCCAAGATGAACGTGATAAATAACAAAACCGTCCATGAATTTGTGTGCGCTCATCTTACGGTCAGATGTGACCATAAGCATCTTTAATGGACCAAAGTGAGAAAAGTGAAGCAACTGAATATATGGAGGTGATGGAAAGTTAATTAACAGATAGTTAGCGGGATTAACACATAAGTGCTAGTAAGTTATCACGTTACTTCTTTATATGAAGAAAAATACTTATTAGTTAATTAACAATGTAATAAGCAGCAATTAGCACACAGATAACGAGTAAGTAAGCCACAAACTAACGACAAACTAACTTATCAACTAACAGTGTACTTAATTACTAATTGATAAGTGCTTAATCAATTACTAAGTAATAGCTAATGCTTAATGAAGAGTTAACTAATAACTAAATAATGGGAAACTAATAGTTGATTATTATATATTTATTGATTGATTAGCGACCCTTAATGTAAAGTGTTACCCTCAATTCAACTTATAATTAAACATGAACACAAGATATTTTTTATTTTTTGCAAGAAATATAAATGATTTTATTAAAAAGATTCACAAAAGTTAAAAAGGGACACCATTTTGCAGTTGATGTACAAATGAGTCTTATTTATGCTACATTGGTTACATGTAGCTGTGCCTGACTGAAGAAGCTGTAACTCACAACAGTTATTTCTTTGTGGTTGGATCTTTTTAGCTCTCAGATTTGATTGATGAACATGATCTAAATTGTATTAGAATACAAATGTTCTGCTAAATCTGAGGATAACTCCATTGTGGTGATGCTGTCTGCACCATTTCCCATCAGCTATATTCTACCCGTGAATACAGGTCTTGACTTTCCTTCACTCTCTTAGCAAAACTCAGGACAGCGTTGAAGATGTCTGTGTACTCAGTCTGAGAGAAAAGAGTCATTACAATCCGTTACTGGCTGCACAGAGAGCAGATGTTACAAGAAGAGTAAAAACAATAACATTTTTGTAATTTGCAGACAATTATAACAACAATTATAACATCAGCTTTACAGATTCTATAACAAAAGTATTGTTATGTGAAGTAATATGATCAGAGAAAGTAGATATGATTACCTGATCAGTGTGTCTTGGATGGCTATTGGAAGCACCTATAAAAGAAATAATATGATTTAATTTTTGGTGAAATGATTGTAAATCAACTCTAAAAAGAAAAGAACTAACCATTTTGTTGACTCTTAAGTAGAACTCCAATTAGAGCCATGATCACAATAAAAAATATCACATTCAGTGTTATCGAGATGATGAAAATCCAACTGTTATTTTCTAAATGACACAAAATATATAACGTAGATTAGAATCAGATGATAAACAAAAATTCAGAACTGAAGCTCTATTCTATCAAAAGTCTCACCTTGTACTTTAACTTTAGTTTGATTTCCAAACAGTATCTGTCCACATGCAGCCACAGCACAGTAGTAAGTTCCAGCATCAGAGGGGCTGAGGTTTCTCTTGGGGAGTTTGTAGACACAGCTCTGTGTAGGAGAATCAGTCTCAGAGCTTCTCTTACACTCATCACTCCTGTTTCCATGAGTGTAAATGACTCCTGGATGAGATTCTCCTGATCCATGTCTGAACCAGTACACACTGTGTTCTCCTGAACAGTCTGAAGTAAGAGATTGTACTGAACACTGGAGAGTAACAGACTCTCCAGTCTCGATCACCATTTCAGTCGGAGATCGATGGTCGATCGTCTCAGCTTTAAAATCAATTAGTAGAAACAGCAAACAGTCAGAAATAACACTAACAATGATCACTGTAAAACACAAATGAACATATATAATTTTGAACTGCAATAAAATAAATAGAATTAACAGTTACAGATATTAAAGTTAGAGAGAGCTGTTTACCTTGAAAAAACAAGCGAGTCCCAGATCCAAACTCTACAACATTCGTCTTTACTTTTCCACAGAAATATGTTGCTGCATCCTCTTCTTTTATTCCTTTTATACTGAGATCAAATGCTTCTTCGTCCACAGTGAAGCGGCCGTCCTTAAAACCTGATGTATATCTGAGCTTCTCTCCCTCTCCAAACTGTCTCAATACATGCTCTGGCACATTTCTTAAACTCTGTTTATACCAAGCTAATAAATCAGTTTTCTTGTCTTTGACAATGTTTTTATCACATTTTATGACAACATTATTTCCACTCCTCACAGTTTGTACTTGAAGCCCAGAGACGGCAGTTTTCACTGAAAAAGTGTGTATAGAGGTTTTATAGCATTGGTTGTAGTATTAATATGGTATATGCTATATAATATTTTATAAAAAGAAATTCAAAATGTCACTCACCTGTAGTAAATAGGCAAAGAGTGGTGATGAGTGTGATCATTGTTGCTGCTTAAACAATGAGACAATGAAGTAATGAGGTCTGTTGAACTTGTCCGTTCAGAGGAAACACCAGCCCTGTGTCAAACCTGATTGGACATTTTGAAGGTGTGCACTGTTGTCATTGGTCTAGTAGTGGTAAGGAAATACAGAAACATCATCCAGCTCTTATTGCACAAAACCACATATCTCTCTTTTACATTTTCCCTGTGGAGTGATGTACGCTAGAAATGTATGTTGTAGAATATTGTGGTACGTTAGCAAAATGACGAGTTGAAATGTTTTCTGCAGCTAGGAAGTAAGTGTAGTAATACATTTCTGTTTATTGTGATTATGAGACAGTCAGCCTTTAAACTTTCTCCATGCAGTACTCCTCTGTCATCTTTATGCATGATCATTTTTATATGCAAGGCTTGCTGGAGTGTATTTCAGTGGTGTTGCCACGCACTGCTATGTGGTCAGTACTGTTTCAAACCAGACAAAGAGCGTTAAGGTGATGTTAAGGCTGGTTTAACTTAATTTAACGGGGGCATATTTGAAAATATATATATTTTGTAATACAAATGTGAACAGTATAGAAAACATAACAACTTAATTCAGTCTTCTTTATGATGTATTTTACACTGTTATTAATTCTGTGAAGAAAAACATTTTTGGTGAGTTTGTATGCTATTGACCACTGCTGTCACTGACTGTCTCTCAGTAGAATGGAGCAGGATAACGGTTGTGGTCACTGTGCAGAGCAGCGGAACACAGTACATAGAGACCACATGCAAGACTTTTTAAGCATGGTTACAGTAACATGAGTGTGTGGTGAAAAAACTTATCTTTCTCATCAGCATATGCAAAAATGTTGTAATTCATTTTGTAAGAAGACTTTTTCTTTTTTCTTTTTTTTCTTTTTTTTTTTTTTACATGTTTGGCTTTCAGTGATGTAATATTAATTTCTGTGAACCTGGTAATTTCAACCTTTCATTAGCATCAACATCTTTTACATTTTATAGCTCTCAAGGTTGAATAAAGACAATATTAATAAAGTAATATATTCTTTGTGCTCATTTTTATTGAGATGGTAGAAAGTGATCAAGATGATTTAGCCAGTTGAAGGAATGCAATTGCTGATAGTTTTGCAGACCAGATGCATGTAATGAGCTGAAACGTGTGGGTGTAAGAGAGGGGGTTGTGGGTAGTGGGTGTAAGAGAGGGGGTAGTAGGTAGTGGGTGTAGAAGAAAGCAGCAGTAATGAGAAAGTTTCTGGCCTAAATCTATTTAGCTGTTTGAACAGCAAACCTCACTAACAGGAAATACTTCTACACAACGTGAAGTTTAGTGCAGAAAGAAGAGAATGTTACCAGCACACAGGAGGAGCACAGTTTATTCAGTCCATGGTGTTATCAGCTGCCAAACTTCTTCTTACTTTGTTGATATATATCTAAAAATTATATAAAATCTAAAAATGTATTAAAATTTATTAATTATTTCAATCTGTTGCTTATGTTTTATTGAATACACCTGTCTGCTAGCTTTAGTTAACTTTAGCTACTTTAGTTAACAGTGGTGTCAGTCCACACAGTTTACCCAAAATATAAGTATATATATATATATTTTCACAGTTTTGCTGGTATATGGCCATGTGATACAGGAACTCTGGTCTTTCCCCAGATTTGTTCTTCACTTTCTGTTTTTTAAAGCTCTTGTCTACTAATCTTCATGTTCATCATCTATTATTTATAGTTTTGTGGTGAGTTTACAATGAACTGGCAGAGAAATATGCTGTTCTTATTTTCTGTTGTGAGATTTTTGAAAGTAATTTTCCTTCTGTATGATTTGAGTTGGGTGGGACTAAATTTGGCACAGGTGACCTCAGTTCTGCCAAAGTACCAATCAGAGTTAGCAATATATACGTCAGCTACTTGTGGTCCTCTTCCACACATGGTGATGCTCTCTTGCTGCTCCAAGTCTGAGCCAAAACTCACAGCAAGTGGGTTATTTAAGCTTTTCATACTTTAACAGTGCCCTAACAGTTATGATGGCTTATTACACTGTTGGTGGTAACATAGCTACATGCTGTTTCTTAGCCATTTGTTTCTGCACTATACGCAATTAACTTTATTTATGAGAGTGTGATAGACAGCGGTCCACCTTAAATGTAGGAATAAAAAGCTAATACTTTAGATACTCCCTAGCATCAAGACACACAGTGTTTCCCTGCAATTGTACTTTACAGGCGTGATGCATAATGAGGCACACAAGAAATTTCTCTGCAAATATGACCAAAATCAAATCAAGTGATGTTTATTGTCACATCACAATATGGAGGTTATACAGGGGATAGAGTGCTGATACATAGAATTTCTAGATTACAAGATATGGATAGACGATGTACAAGATGTCAGTCTATACGTGCAAGCATAGGTCAGCTAGATGGAAGTTACAGTAAGAAATCAGAGTGAGTCTGTTTGAGGTGTGAATGTAGTGTGGATTGGTGATTCAGAGGTGTATTGACAGGCCTATAGACCAATATAGCAGCACTATTGGCCATTCAGCAGCCTGATGGCCCGGGGGAAGACACTGTCTCGTAACCAGCTGGTTCTGGACATTATGCTTCTGTACCTCTGCTTGGCAGCTGTGAGAACATACAGTGGCTTGGGTGGGTGGAGTCCTTTAGAATCCTCCTGGTCTTCCTCAGACAGCGGCTGGTGTATAAATCCTGGAGGTCTGGGAGCTGGACCCCGGTGATGTGCTGGGCTGTCTCGCACCACCCTCTGCAGAGCTTTCCATGAGCTGACCATGCTGACTCATTGCTGTTGTTGCTAATGATAATGGTAGAAATGTTTTATAGAGGTGTCAGCGAATGTACACAGTTTGAAGGCTGTGAGTGTAATATTTACTGTCTGTATAGGTCGATGCCTATTAATACATGCTGCCTATTATTTCAACTCTTAATCAAGTAATCTGTTTTTTTAAAGGCTAAACCAAAAAAATGGACTTAATTAAACAGTAACAAACAGATGAATTAGGAAGCCTTATAAAATCATTTAATCTTGAAATGCCTTTAGTTAATGTAAACCTTATCTCTTACCTTATATACAGAAAGATGTGTAAATGTGTACTAGCAGAGCTTACTCTGATCAGCCTCAGAGCTCAAAACCTTTTTTTCTCTTGAAATATATTTGGTTTTAGGTTTGTGTGTACAGATTATGATTGCAGAAATACAAACAAGTAACTCAATTACCCAAATAGTTTTTCAATAAACAACTTAGTTATTCTTACCTCAATAATTTCTTTTATTAATACTTTTACTTGTACTCAAGTATCACTACAGAAACAGCACTTTTACTTATATAAGGATTTTCAATACTCTTTCCACGTCTGCTTAGAAACAAGGCAACCCAAATCACAAACCAGCTTACTCATAGGTAATGGCTAATATCTTTCTTTATGAATTAGTGTACTTACTGCACTGTACATCCAAATGTAATGTGAATCATGCTGTAACTGTTCAGTGTGGTGATGGTGTGTATAAGTAATCTACTGTACTTGTTTACAGCCTTGTGTAAAGCTCGCTTAGGTTATACTGGTTCTCATATAAAACAGAACCCTTTCTCTTATGTTTGGAATTACAGAAATTCTGAGTGAAATGAAAGGAAGAGAAATGCTACAGCTCAAAGCAACTTTAGTTTCATGTTTTGGGCATATTTATCTCAATCACACTGTCTAATACAAACCCAAATCCCCAAAAAACTTGGAACTCTTTAGAACATGCAAATGAAAACAGATAGCAGTGATTTATAAATATACTTTGATCTCTAGAGAAACAGTACAAAGACAGGATATATAATGTTTTCTCAACAAGTTGTTTTTTTGTAAACATCCACTCTTTCTGAAATTGATGCCTGCAACACGTTCCAAAAAGTTGGCAAAATTATGCAATCATACTTGGGTCCAGGAAAAATCTGAAGTTGAAGAACAGTGTTCCTCAGTGAGTGGTTGCAAGGATTTTAGGTATTTCACCATCTACAGTGCATAATAACTTCAAAAGATTAATGGAATCCAGAGAAATCTCTGTGTGTAAAAGTCAAGCAGAAAACTACAATGCCCATGTCATTCGATACTTCAGATGGCACTGCATTAATCCTTTAAATGGCCAGGTCCACCTGCACGTCCAAAGTTTCACTACACACTTCTATAAGGTAACAAAAACTTCACCAGTTTGCATTATAGTCCATGTAGTTGCTGAATAATAAGCCTTAGTATGTCACAAGACTGGGATTTTAAGTGGCTAAAACCATTATGTTTCTGTAATGATCACTGCCTGGGCTCAGGAATACTTTGACAAATTGTTGATAAATACCGTCTGTCCACAATTGCAAGTTAAGACTGTACAATGCACAATGAAAGTTATACGCCAACAATGTCTGGGTGCAAGCTGATCTGAAATGGACTGATGTGCAGTGGAAACATACACACGTTCTCCTGTTTTCTCTGTTTCATTTTGTGTGAGGATCTGACACCACTTAGCATGGCAAATATGCACAAATTGGCAAATACTTTCTCACAGCACTGTAACAAAAGTGGGTGTGACATTAAAAGGGCATGCACATAAAACCTCCAGTCCCTTCTAAGGGGACCCTGAGACCCTGGCAACACTGCTAGAATATATGATCCATTAGTGGGATATTTTACATCAAAATCTGCCTGAGTCTGCCAGAAGGTTAACCCTGGATTACGCGTGAATCTTTCCTCAGAACAGTGAGCCAAGGCACACCTCCAAATTCAGTCAAACGGTTCACTAATGACAAAATTGAGCCTTTGCACAACCAAGCCTTCTCAGTCCTCTGAGCTAAACCCCAGTGCCAACCTCTGAGAAGACCTGAAGAAGCAGATGTATATGCAAGTAGCCCAACTCTGAGCAACTCTGTGAGATTTTGGATGGAGGAATGGCCCGAGGTCCCTTGTGTCCTACCTCATCCAGAGCTATAAAAGAAGACTCAGTGCTGGTATCTTGGCAAAGGGGAAGTGCACGAAGGTATAAAGTATAAAAAGGTGTATAATCATGGCGTATGTTTTTTTCTTATGTAAAGATATCTCATATCTTTAATGTAAGCAGAAACTGATAACATTTTGTTTTGGTAGTCTGTTTTCCTCATCTTTACAAAAGGTGTCAGACTGGAAGTAATTTTACTCAGTGCTATAGCTGACTAGTCTATTACAGTAACATACATTTTAAACTCGTTTTGCAAATACAAATAGGATGGAATGAAAAAAAATTCACCACCGTTATACATCAACATGGAGTATATGATATCAAAATCACACATCAGATGTTTTCTGTGTCAGTGTGCACAGTGTGTTCAGACAGGAAAGAGTTAAAAAGTCTTTGGTCTTTGCTCTGCTGCAGCCACTGTACAGCTCTTTCACACTGCACAATGGCCACACCCACTTCTCTGCCCCTCTACTGTTGTCCTTCAGAGAGCAAAGAGAAATATAATAAAGTGAATAAAACCACTAAAATAAAACCAGTAAAGTATAACCTCTTTAGAAAGAATGATCTGCTGACTTTCAATTAAGATTAATATCTTCCAGCAACATCATTATCCACAAAACTCTATACATAACACTCATTCTAACATCTCAGCAGAGTCAGGTACCATGTTTGTGAATGATACAGGCATGACATATACAAAAGTCATTAAAGGTAATAGTTCCCCATATTTCAAGAGAAAATTATCATGGCATTCACCACAGGCTTTTCAAGAGGAGCTCTAACATGCAAAGATACGTGTGGTTAAGTAAGTGTGTGAGTGAGTGTGGTTGTAGTGGTCACTGTGAGCGGATGTTGTATGGCTATAGGTGATCTTCACTGCTATTTTCCCTGCAGTTCAGAGATCTTGTGTGCTTTGTTCAATAAAAGAGCATTTTCCTTGAGCAGAAAAATGGCATCCTCTGGTGCTCATGTGCAACGCTACAACATTATGAATATTCTTAGTGGGAAAGCTTTAATTAAAAGACTTGATGGCTTTTACACACTGACATCCAGTGCTAATGAAAGTCAAACAAAATAAGTATTGTGTATTACTCAATTCAAGTTCTAATTAAACATGAACACAATATATTTTTTTGCAAGAAATATAAATGATTTTATTGAAAAGATTCACAAAAAGTAAAAAAGGGACACCATTTTGCAGTTGATGTACAAATGATCCACTACACATAGATTAAATGAGTCTTAATAATGCTACATTGGTTACATGTAGCTGTGCCTGACTGAAGAAGCTGTGACTCACAACACTTATTTCTTTGTAGTTGGATCTCTTTAGCTCTCAGATTTGATTGATGAACATGATCTAAATTGTATTAGAATACAAACGTTCTGCTAAATCTGAGGAAAACTCCATTGTGGTGATGCTGTCTGCTGTTTCCCATCAGCTATATTCTACCTGTGAATACAGGTCTTGACTTTCCTTCACTGTCTTAGCAAAACTCAGGACAGCATTGAAGATATCTGTGTGATCAGCCTGAGAGAAAACAAGAGTCATTACAATACATTACTGGCTACTTAGAGAGAAGATGTTACAATAAGACTAAAAACAATATCAAATTTGTAATTTACAGGTATAAAGCAACAATTATAACAACAGCTGTACAGATTCTATAACAAAAGTATTGTTATGTGAAGTAATATGATCAGAGATAGTAGATGTGATTACCTGATCATTGTGTCTTGGATGGCTATTGGAAGCACCTTTAAAAAGAAATAATGTGATTTAATTATTGGTAAAATGATTGTAAATCAACTCTAAAAAGAAACAAACTAACCATTTGCTTGACGCTTAAGTAGAACTCCAACCAGAGCCACGATCACAATAACAGATATTACATTCAGTATTATCAAGATGTTGATAATCCAACTGTTATTTTCTGAAATGACAGAAAATATATACCCTAGATTAGTATCAGATGATAAACAAGAGTTGCTTCTGGTAAAATGATGTGATAAGTCACCATGCAGAAAATTTCCATTACAGAACAGAAGCTCTATTTTATCAAAAGTCTCACCTTGTACAGTAACTTTAGATTGATTTCCAAACAGTATCTGTCCACATGCAGCCACAGCACAGTAGTAAGTTCCAGCATCAGAGAGGCTGAGGTTTCTCTTGGGGAGTTTGTAGACACAGCTCTGTGTAGGAGAATCAGTCTCAGAGCTTCTCTTACACTCATCACTCCTGTTTCCATGAGTGTAAATGATTCCTGGATGAGATTCTCCTGATCCATGTCTGATCCAGTACACACTGTGTTCTCCTGAACAGTCTGAAGTAAGAGATTGTACTGAACACTGGAGAGTAACAGACTCTCCAGTCTTGATCACCATTTCAGTCAGAGAACGATGGTCAATCATCTCAGCTTTAAAGTCAATTAATAGAAACAGTTAGAAATAACACTGACAATGAATGGTGTAAAACACAAATAAACATATATAATTTTTTTAGTTCATATTAAAAAGTTACAGATATTACAGTAAAGTTAGAGAGAGCTGTTTACCTTGAAAAAACAAGCGAGTCGCAGATCCAAACTCTGCAAAATTCGCCTTTATTTTTCCACAGAAATATGTTGCTGCATCCTCTTCTTTCATTCCTTTTATACTGATATCAAATGCTTCTTCATCCACAGTGAAGCGGCCGTCCTTAAAGTCTGGTGTAAATCTGAGCTTCTCTCCATCTCCAAACTGTCTCAATACATTCTCTGGCACATTTCCTAAACTCTGTTTATACCAAGCTAATAAATGAGTTTTCTTGTCTTTGACAATGTTTTCATCACATTTTATGACAACATTATTTCCACTCCTCACAGTTTGTACTTGAAGCCCAGAGACGTCAGTTTTCACTGAAAAAGTGTGTAAAGAGGTTTTATAGCATTGGTTGTAGTATTAATATGGTATATGCTATACTGCGCATAATATACACAAGTTCAAAATGTCACTCACCTGTAGTAAATAGGCAAAGAGTGGTGATGAGTGTGATCATTGTTGCTGCTCAGACAATGAGACAGTGAGGTAATGAGGTCTGTTCAAGTCTTTCATTCAGGGGAAACACCAGCCCTGTGTTATACCTGATTGGATACTTTGAAGGTATGCACTGCTGTTATTGGTCCAGTAGTTGCAAGGAAATACAAAAACATCATCCGGTTCTTTTCACACAAAACCACGTATCTCTCCTACATTTTCACTATGTAGTGATGTGTAGTTGGCGGCAGCAAAAGTCAATCAAATATTTAAAAATCTTTTGTTATGGCAGTCATATATTCAGTAATATCTTATAAAATGTAGACAAACCTGTAAGTTTTATCGAGCCAGCTTGTAATGCAAGTTAATGAACAGCTCCCTTGCAGCACTGAGAATATATTAAATGAGGAACATTGCAGTGTCTGTCTTGGGAGTTTGGTGATTGGTGAGTTCCACCAATCACATGTAGAAGCTGAGCTTCCAGGTGAGAGAAAATGTACATTTGTAAAAGTCTACAGTCCAATAAACATTAATTTTTGTAAGCAAAAGTGCTCTTTACAGTCTCTAACACTCTCAGTGAAGCCCAGCATCCAGACATGACCCGAAATAAAGTTGTAAAAACTATGTTGTACAATAAATGTAGAACTTTGCTCGACTAAAACAATGTACAGTGGAGGAAATAAGTATTTGATCCCCCACTGATTTTGAAAGTTTGTACTCTGACAAATAATTAAACAGTCTATGATTTTTGTGGTAGCTTCATTTTAACAGTGAGAGATGGAATATCAAAAAGAAAATCTAGAAAATTAAATAATATTTAAATAAAAAATAATTTACATTTCATTGAGGGAAATACGTATTTGATCCCCTAAAAAACCATGACTAATGTTGGCTCCCACAGACCACTGACACACCCTAATCTCAGTGAAGTCGTTACCTGCATGAGAGACACCTGTCCCAAATTGTCACCTGTATAAAAGGCCACCTGCCAACAGACTCAGTGACACTCCAACATCTCCACCATGGGCAAGACTGAAGAGCTGTCTAAAATTGTTGACCTATACAAGGCTGGAATAGGCTACAAAACCATAAGTAAGAAGCTGGATGAGAAGGTGACAACTGTTGGTGCAATTATTCGGAAGTGGAAGAAGTACAACATTACTGTCAATCGACCTAGGCCTGGAGCTCCATGCAAGATATCACCTCGTGGAGTCTCACTGATCATGAGAAAGGCTAAAAATCAGCCAAGAACTACACGGGAGGAGCTGGTTAATGATCTCAAGGCAGCTGGGACCACAGTCTCCTAAAAAACCATTGGTAATACACTGAGACGTAATGGTTTAAAATCCTGCAGTGCACGCCAGGTTTCCTCTGCTCAAGAAGGCTCACGTCCAGGCCCGCCTCAAGTTTGCCAATGAACATATTAATGACTCTGAGAGAGACTGGGAGAAGGTGCTGTGGTCAGATGCGACCAAAATTGAGCTCTTTGGCCTCAACTCCACACAACGTGTTTGGAGGAAGAAAAATACAGAATATGACCCTAAGAACACCATCCCCACCGTCAAGCATGGTGGTGGAAGTATTATGTTTTGGGGGTGTTTTTCTTCTAAGGGCACAGGCCAACTTCACCGCATCGACGGGAAGATGAACGGGGCCATGTATCGCAAAATCCTGGGTGACAACCTCCTTGCCTCCGCCAGGGCACTGAAAATGGGTCGTGGATGGGTCTTCCAGCACGACAACGACCCAAAACATACAGCCAAGGAAACAAAGGAGTGGCTCCATAAGAAGCATATCAAGGTCATGGAATGGCCTAGCCAGTCTCCTGACCTCAATCCCACAGAAAATCTATGGAGAGAGCTGAAGCTTCGCGTTTCCAAATGCATGCCTAAAAACCTTGAGGATTTGGAGATGATCTGCAGAGAGGAGTGGGCCAAAATTACTCCTGAAGTGTGTGCAAACCTTATAAAAAACTACAAGAAACGTCTGACTGCTGTGCTTGCCAACAAGGGTTTTGCCACCAAGTATTAAATGATGTTTTGCTAGGGGGTCAAATACTTATTTCCTTCAATGAAATTCAAATTAATTTTTATTTCTCATTTCATGTAATTTTCTCAGTTTTTCTTTGACATTCTATGTGTCACTGTTAAAATAAAGCTGGCATAAAATTATGAGACTTTTCATTTATTTTTTTGTATTAAAACTTTTAAAGTCAGTGGGGGATCAAATACTTATTTCCTCCACTGTATATTTGAAGCTGCCATTAACTTGTACGGAAGCCTTTATTTGGTAGGGTTCATAGAGCAGATTTCACGTTTTGTAATTGCTAAAAATACTGAACTACTGTACGAGAGAAGCTGTGCTTCTCACATCATCTTAAGACTTTTGTAGCCAATAGATGTTTTAGAACACGGTGGCACGCTAATAAAATGATAGTAGACGAAATGTTTAATTGCTGTTTAATCTGACTACATATCAAGTTTAGCCTTTCAACTCTTTGCATGTTCTACATTTTATAGGATATACAAAGGTTTGCTGAAGTATGTTTAACTGGTATTGCCATGCACTGTGGTTAGTTCTGCTTCACACCAGAAACAGAGTAAAGATTGAGGTTAAGGCTGGTTTATCTTGAAGGACAACTCTAAGTAGGAAACAAATATACCTTAATTCAGTTTTTGCTTTGTTTATCCTATCATTTATTCCTCTGTGAAAAAAGGTCATTTCTTGAGTGCTGATGTAAGCTAATGACCACTGTTCTCACTGGCTGTGTGGGGCAGCGTAAAGGCTGAGCTCAACAATGACTGCAACTGAGCACAGTATGTTCTACTTTTTAAGCATGTTTACAGTGAAAGCCAGACACAGTCACAAAATCATGACAGCGAGTCATTACACATCATGTATACACAATATGCAAGCCAGTCATTACACATCGTATATACAGAAAACTTGTAATTCGCTTTATTTACCCTTTTGCCAGGGATGGGGGAGTAGCTAAGTAGCACGCTACTTTTTGTAGCTAACTACAATGTTTTTTAGCTAATAGCTGTAGCCGCTATCGTTTTATGAAATGTAGCTAATAGCTGTAGTACCTACAAATGTTTTGTGTAGCTGTAGCAAACATTTTTGCTACAATTTCACTACAAGCTTCAGGCAATCCACACAAAATAAAATCCACAGAACACGGCCAGTAATTGAGCTACTGGCTATTGTGCAATCCTGACTGAGCTGCGGACAGTTCGCGCAAACGGTCACGCGCTGGCCCCATGCACTGATCACCCCTTAGTAGGCATAACTCAGGGGTGGCAACCGATATGTTAAAAAGAGCCATTTTGTCCTTTCAACAAAAATGAAATCACCTTTTGAGCCACAATATTTTATTTCCGTTTTACCATCATGCATGTAAATATGTCTCAGTATGTGCTGATGTACAAGTACAAGCTAAAAATATAAATGAAAACGCAGACTTACTTTGCTCTGCTTTAAGCTTTAGCTCATCTATAGCCCTTTTCTCGTACCTAAGTCAGGAAACTTTTCCAAAAAAGTAGAGTTTCTCGTCAAATGTCTCTTAACATTCAACTTTTTACGAAGCTAAAGTCAGCTTCTCATTCGCCAGCTTCTTGTTAGAATTTTCCCGTTCCACCTTAAATGGTGCCTGAGGAGCCAGAATGTACCTACTGCATCATTTAGATGGAACGGGAGAATTCGAACAAGAAGCTGGTGAAAGAGAAGCTGACTTCAGCCTAATGACTTAGTGTTTGACAGTTTCTTGTTGCAGATTAAACGTATCAGGAAACCAGCTGGAGTGCTTATAAATGTGAATAGTCAGTTCGTCTCCAAATTATCGATGTTTGTCTTAAATTTCTTCTTTGCCGTTTTGTTAACTACTAGCTAAGAGAGATTGTTGTCTGCGTTGCTGTGTGACCAGCAGTCTGCATGCCAACTTTCAGCGTTAAAAGTTGGTGAATTAGCAGTTATACATTCAACTCCAGCATTTATGACCATTTATTGTGAAAACTGTGTTAGAACTGTGTGTTATAACGATTTTACAGCAAAGGATGATTATGATTTTACCTAATAATCTAGTTCTGCTGTGGAGCCGCAACAGCTCTGCAGCAGGCCTGATTCTTATCCCAAACAGAGTCTGGGTCACTGATGAGAATTTTGAGGCTGAAGTGCTGCTGAAGTTTAACGGACTCTGAATGTCATATCTGTACAAATTTTGCTGAAATGTTTAAATTGGAGCAGTTTTATTTCAACAGTTGACGATGCTCTGCACAAAATTGTTTGGTTTGTATACGTTCGTTTTTGTGGATTTTTGTTAGAAAAAAACCTGGAATGATTGACTTTGCCTTTACTTAGTCTAAATTTTTGTTGGATATCACACTTTTGGTTGTGTAAGTTTGATTGTTGGTTACACTTTTTGGTGATCTTTTTGTATATTTGCAGCTTTTCAGTTGTATGTTTCTTTCTGGCACATGATTAAATGCAGTGTCTTGTTGACATTTTCAGTTAGGCTTGTTTGGTGTGTCAGGTGGAGATTCACATTCTGATGATCACGCTTTGAAAGTAGCTAAAAAGTAGTGCACTACTTTTCAAAAAGTAGCTAAAAAGTAGCCACTACTTTTTCTGGAAAAGTAGCTAAATTGAAGCTAGCTACAAATTTTGGGAAAGTAGCTACAAAGAAGCTAACCACTAATTTTTCATAGCAGCTCCTGAGAATAAAGACATTTGAAGCTTGTAACAGACATTCGAATAACATATTTTTTACTTTGGATGTTGCAGTGTGGATGTTGACCCTGTCAGGACTAGGTTGGGTGCATTCTGTTCTACAGTACACACTTCATCCACCAGGGGATCTCTCTGTTCCCAGAGATCCTATTTACAGGAAGGGAGTGTATCTTTTAGAGGATGGCTTCTGGATTTGAACGATAAAAGTAGGAGAAAGGTCTAGTAGCAGTACAAGTGCTGGAGCTGAGGAGCACCATATCCCTCACCAAACTAACTAGGAATAGTTATCATACTTTTCTGCATTCCTTAACAAGTCAAGTCAAGTCAAGAGGCTTTTATTGTCATTCCATCTATGTACAAGTACACAGTGGAGTGAAACAAGGTGCAACAAGGAACAAAAAGTACAAAAGTACAAAATTACAAAGTGCGAACGTGCAGACAGTGTGCAAACAGAAAATTAAGCTAGAAAACAATACAATAAATACAATAAATTAAACAGACATTAGACACAGTAAACAGACCGGACAGTGTAGCACCGACACAGCACAGATTTCTGGATATGAGGGAGAGAGACCCCGATGATCTTCTCAGCTGTCCTCACTATGCGCTGTAGGGTCTTGCTGTCGGAGGCGGTGCAGTTCCCAAACCAGGCGATGATGCAGCTGCTCAGGATGCTCTCCACAGTCCCCCTGTAGAACATGGTGAGGATGGGAGGGGGAGGCCCAGCAGGCTCAGATTTCCAATCAGCTGCTGAGGGATGATGGTGTTGAATGCTGAACTGAAGTCTATGAACAGCATTCTGACATAAGTGCCTTTATTGTCCAAGTGGGTGAGAGCCAGGTGGAGTGTGGTGGAGATGGCGTCGTCTGTAGAGTGGTTGGGGTGATATGCAAATTGCAGTGGGTCCAGTGAAGGAGGAAGCTGGTCTTTAATGTGTCTCATGACAAGCCTCTCAAAGCACTTCATGATGATTGGAGTGAGTGCAATGGGACGGTAGTCATTGAGGCAGGACACTGGAGACTTCTTCGGCACAGGGACGATGATGGTGGACTTGAAGCACGTTGGAACGACTGCAGTGCTGAGAGAGATGTTGAACATGTCCGTGAGAACATCAGCCACCTGTGTGGCGCAATCTCTGAGCACTCTGCCCGGTATGCTGTCGGATCCAGGTGCTTTCCGTGGATTGACTCTGAGTAAATTTCTCTGCACATCAGCTGTGGACAGACACAGTACCTGTTCATTTGGAGGAGGTATGGTTTTCCTCGCCGTCGTGCCGTTCTGTGCTTCAAACCAAGCATAGAAGTTGTTTAGCGCGTCTGGAAGGGAGGCATCACTGTCACAAGCAGGTGGAGGTGACTTGTAATTGGTGATGGCCTGGATGTCCTGCCACATGCGCCGTGTGTCAGCAGTGTTTTGAAAATGTTCATGGATTTTCTTTGAGTAGGCACGCTTAGCCTCTTTGATGGCCCGGGAAAGCTTAGCTCTTGCTATCCTGAGGCTTGCTCTGTCCCTTGACTTGAAAGCCTATTCATGGGTTCTCAGTAGCATGCACACCTCTGCAGTCATCCATGGTTTCTGGTTGGGGTGAGCTGTGATGAGTTTGGAGACAGTAACATCATCAATACACTTGCTGATGTAGCCAGTCACTGATTCTGTATACTCCTCCAGATTGATGGAGTCACCGTAGGTTGCAGCTTCTCTGAACATCTCCCAGTCAGTGTGCTCAAAACAGTCCTGAAGAGCAGAGATAGCTCCTGATGGCCAGGTTCTCACTTGCTTCTGGTCTGGTTTGGCATGTCTGATGAGCGGTCTGTATGTTGGAATGAGCATCACAGAGATGTGGTCTGAGTAGCCGTAGTGGGGGCGGGGCTCAGCCCTGTACGCACCGGGGATGTTTGTGTAAACAAGATCAAGCGCGTTAGCCCCCCGGGTTGCAAAGTCCACATACTGGTGAAATTTGGGGAGTACTGACTTCAGAATTGCATGGTTGAAATCTCCAGCAACAATAAACAGTCCGTCTGGGTGCATGTTTTGGAGATCACTGATAGCGCTGTACAGCTCGTTCAGTGCGGCGTTAGCGTTAGCACTGGGAGCTATATACACCGCTACTATGAACAGCATATTTAGCTCTCTTGGCAAGTAAAATGGCCTGGCTCTGACAATCGCAAACTCCACCAGCGGTGAGCAGTGACTAGAGACCAGTGCTGCGTTTTTACACCATTCAGTGTTGATGTAAACACACAGTCCCCCACCTTGAGTCTTACCGCACAGCTCAGCGCCTCTGTCCGCACGGAAGCACAACAGGCCGTCGAGCTGAACGGCTAAGTCCGGAGTTGAGCTCGTCATCCATGTCTCCGTAAAAACGAGAACACAGCAGTCTCTGAACTCACGCTGGGTAGCCCGCTGAATCCGGAGGTAGTCCAGTTTATTCCCCAAGGAACAAACGTTTGATAGAAGAAGCGATGGAACGGCTGGTCGTCTGGGGTTAGCCATTAGCCTAGCGCGCACCCCGCCTTGCTTGCCTCGCTTCCGGCTTTTCGCGCATCGCTTTCGGCCAGCAGGCTCACGCAGCGCCGTGGATCTTAGCAGGCCTAGCTCGCGCAGCTCTTCCTGCAGTTTGTTTGGAAGCAGAGATTGATATTGAAGCTGATTTCTCAGCTGAAGCAGGTTCTGGCGATGGTAGACGCTGGTGCTGGTTGACGCAGTCATGATATATAGTTTTCGTTGGGTTACACAACAGATAGTAGACAAAAACAGCAAAAAAAGCACCGCTTTGCTGTTCCCTGAAGTGGCCGCTGCAGCTACCCGCCGCGCCGCCGGAAGCCGTTATCCTTTGTACTTATTTATCTCAACACTCGGGCTGTTCGTCTACAGAGACCGTGCTTAGGTTGGCCGGGGACCTTCAGGTGATATACTGTAGGTGAAAATGCTCTCAGCTTACACGGACACACTGTAGCCTCAAACACCTCACTTCTATGCTGGGTAATTGCAACTCTTAGCCATTTGGCTAGTGACCCCAGCTAGCCAACCTCTAACCTTCCCTAGACTGTTTGCTTTGTGGTGGTGGGTTTCTAGCAAGTTTGTAGCAACTCCTTCACTAAAGATATAAACTTAAAGCCTGGCTCTGATTATTTTGGTGACTGTTAGATTAAACCCAAAGTACCTAAGTGATGACAGAATATGATCCAATTAGCTTACAAAAAGCATGTTAACGTCAATGAAAAAACTCAGCTGGATCAGTCACTGACAGAAATGTAGTATTTCCTATATGAGACACTACCTGACTGTTTTGTAATCTCTTGTTCATTAGAGACGCCTGCATGTTAAAAGGCAGCTGTGATGGTAAAAGTATGGACACTGGGAAAGGGGGGTGGCTGTTCAGCGTGGCAGGATGTTTGTTCAATGTGACAGCATCTGGTAGCAAATTGTCGCTGTCTAAACAAAACCTCATATCTCCAAAATGGTAACTTTAGAGGAGAAGAAAAAAACATGCTTAACTTTCAGTGGAAGTTAAGGTAACGTCTTTTTCCAAGTAATTGGGAACCATTTCTATTGGTCCGTTTGCCAAGAAATTTTAACACAATTTTTCTTTTTTAATTATTAAAGTAACTATCTATTACTTATATAACAGTAAAAAAGCACCAAAATGGAGATGCACAACGGCAAAAAACTTAAGTAACACTTTCTGTGAATGCCATGTCTTTAAAAGTCCATGAACACATTCATAATATGTTACAATGCATTCATAAGGCATTATAAACATGGCTATAAACATTTACGAAACTGCATAGCACTTTAGAGCTATATTTATTATGCGTTCTTATAATAACATTATAAGTAGTGTCCATAACATATTATAGTGTGTCAGAGAAACTCCCAGCTTGTAGAGTGGATTATGACCAACAAACCTAGCATGAACACAGACAGAATGTATATACTCGCCATTATGAATGTAGGTTATTACTGATAGACATATGACATTATAACCACATTATAAGAGCTTGTAAGTTGTATTTGTCCACTCTAAGTAAAGTGAGGCGTATTTTATACGAAAGTCTCCCCTAATATTCTGAGTGAGACTTTAAGTGCAAATATTTACTGAAGGATTCAAGGAAACACTGCAACATACAAAGAATATCTCACAAGCTTTAAATGTCAAAGAAACTAGGGGTGCCATCAGTAGTATTTAACCCATTGTGGGAAAGTCCATGTACACCACTGTTAGCTTGATGCTAACTTAACACTGCATATTCAGTAGAATGCTAGTGGAAACTAGCATTACTGTGGTGATTGTATTTGGACAAACAAAGGCTACTTATAAAGTGAAGGTGTCTAGTAGTTAACAAAGAACAGACCAAGACAAGACAAGTGTAGTGTAGAGTAAGGTTGATAAAGATCAACTAAGATTTGTAACATGACTCAGAATTACGTGGACTAGATATGTGCAAGACTTTATCCACTAAACAGAAATAGGGGCAATACAGACTGTAGAGTCAATATAGAATATAAAGTTGACCATATTTTCACTTGCACCTACCATGTAAGGGTTCTTTGTAGGTTACTGTGCCAGGCGCCTGACCCATGGACACCGACGACAGCCACGTGACAGCATGGGAAGGCGGTGTCCAAGCCTCACATGCCAACGAGGCCCGCAGTGACAGCGAGAGGAGAACGTCAGCCGTAAGAGACTGCGAGAAAACAATGACAGCCACGAGAGGCATGAGGATGGCGCTCGAGTCTCTAACCCCATCTCCCGGGCCCCGCCTCCTGTTCGCAGTGAGGCTGCTAACTGTGCCTCACGTTCGATCCTTGTAGACAAGCTGTGGATGGAGGCAGTGGAACAACGAGCTCTCTTTCCCTCACGGCTCAGGTGTTCATGCTGCTTAATGAGAGCCAACTGATCCTGTTAGGCTTTGGCAGCGTGGGCACCTTTAAAAAGACCAGAGAGGGAACAGAGAGGAAGAGAAGAGTGGGACGAGCAGAAGCAGAAACAGACTGACTAAGTGAAAATCTTGGTTTTAAGAAAAAGATTGAAAAGTCTAGTTTAGAAGCCACAGAGAGGTGACCCGTTTTGGTTCATTTTTGATGGTTTGGGGTATAAAATAAAGACACAAGGACGTGCTACAGTTACCGATTACTGATTGTACTGATTGTTACAAGCAGATTGTAACTGACTGTGTATCTTTTGCTGCACAATTTATTAGCTGCCTCTGTTCATCAGTGAAAACGGACCACCATAGGACCACTGCTGACTAGATTTTCAGCACACCAGTGACACTGACATGTGCTAATCTTAATGGCAGTGTATGTCAACAGACCCTTTCTATGGTATAAGTAAATATTCTGCCTTGACTAGAGTAGGTTGGGCATATAGCTAAGCTAACAGACATCAATAATAAAGACAGATCAAATAATAAATAAATAAAATATTAAATAATGACTGAAGGTGTTTAATCATCTAAACTGTATCTCAGCATTAACAAGCTTAAAGAACAAATATCGTCTCTACATTCTGTGCTCTGCTGCAGCTATTGCTGTGCTTTCCAACATGTCAAAATGGACACACCCATTACCCCACCCCTTCCACTGAGACAACCAGTTGTCCATTAGCATACAAAATCACATCACCAAAAAACACATCATATCAATGATGAACTAAGGTATTATTTGTTTTATAATCTTCACAAGTGTCCTTCAATGAATGCAGGGAACTATAATAAAGTGAATAAGAAGAGTAAAATATGTGACCTTTATAGGAAAGGTCCTCCGCTCTGTTACCTGGGGTTAATATCCTCCAGCAACAACCTTACCAACAAGCCTTTATAGATCACACTTATAGTGGCATTTTATTTTCAAACTTTCATTTGATAGTATACAAAGACATTCACATATAATTAAAGTTCAGTAAAATCATTATTTTATGTTAATTAAACTTATTACATTCATGCATGTTTTTTTTAATTTTTTTCCATAAACCATCACTTATTTTATTAATCACACACAAAAACATACTTTCACAATCAATATGCAAATGAGTCTGTTGACTGATTATGAATGAAATCACTCTCAATTATACACATAATAAATTTATGAAAAAAAAATATATCGTTAAGGATATGTTATGTTGCAATATGCTGATAAAGGTTTATTCATTATACAAATGTTCTATCTTGAGGGTATAAAAATAGTTGTATATAATTATAATGAATATAGTACATTGTAACTACATAGTAATATTATGAATTGAGCCATTATTACTATTAATTCTATTATTTATTAATTTCATTAACATTAGCTTTTGCGTAGCAAAAACAAGCTATTTCCTTTTTCCATGTGAGTTCATGGATAAAAGACAAATAACTGATGTAAATTTATCTGACTGATTTCCTTACTCTTACATTAGAAAGTGAATGAAGCCATTTTGCACCCACACATCTCTGATCTACTGTCTTAAAACAGATCTCTATAGCATTATATAGACATATATGGGTGTCACATAGAAACAAGAGTGCACATTTAGATGTAGAAGCTTTGTTCTGGTTTTAAAAAAGTAATTAGCTGAACAATGTGTTAGATGAAAAAATCTGCTAGACCTACTAAATTAGCTAGCTAAATATCCCTAACAGCTACAGCATTTAGTCTTGTTTTATTCGGCTGAGAGCTACAGCCTGCGGTAGGTAACAAACAGGCTTACATTATCAGTTTACCTTGCTTTTAAACATGTTCTCATTCCAAACATTAGAAAAGTGAAGTTAGCTCTATCTGTATATGTTCCACTGTGGTGATAATTCCATTGTTGTGATGCTGTCTGTACCGCGTTTCTTATCATCTGTGTTTGACTTGTGAATACAGGACTTGACTCTCTGTGACTCTGGGTGGTCTGGAGGAGGGATGTTTCTTAGCAAACTTCAGGGCAGCATAGTTTAAAACTTCTGTGTCTTCAGCCTGAGATTCAGCAGAAATCATTACAATTCATTACAGACCAAATGAAGAACAGGCATTACAAGCACAGTAAAACCTCTGTAATCAGCCATATAAATGCAGATGATGGATGTAATTACCTGATCAGTGTGGCTTGGATGGCTGTTGGAAGCACCTTTAAAGAACAATAATGACCTTTATTGATATTTACATGTAAAAAGTGATATAAAGTTTGGTGAGATCAGCTTACAGTGGGTAAAAACAGAAACTAACCTTTTCGTTGATTCTTAAGTAAAACTCCTACCAGAACCATGATCACAATAACAGATATTACATTCAATGTTGTCAAAGTGGTAACAATCCAACTGTTATTTTCTGAAAAGATCAGAAATATGTACCTTGGGTTAGAATCAGATGTTATATTCTAAAGCAAGATTAAAAAAAAATAGAACTTTAGCCTGCAGAGAAATTAGAGAACAGAAGCTCTATCATATCACTATCTAAGTCTTACCTTTTACATTAACTTTAGTTTGATTTCCAAACACTATCCGCCCACATGCAGCCACAGCACAGTAGTAAGTTCCAGCATCAGAGAGGCTGAGGTTTCTCTTGGGGAGTTTGTAGACACAGCTCTGTGTAGGAGAATCAGTCTCAGAGCTTCTCTTACACTCATCACTCCTGTTTCCATGAGTGTAAATGATTCCTGGATGAGATTCTCCTGATCCATGTCTGATCCAGTACACACTGTGTTCTCCTGAACAGTCTGGAGTAAGAGATTGTACTGAACACTGGAGAGTAACAGACTCTTCAGTCTCAATCACTATTTCAGTCGGAGATCGATGGTCGATCGTCTCAGCTTTAAAATCAATTAGTAGAAACAGCAAACAGTCAGAAATAACACTAACAATGATCACTGTAAAACACAAATAAACATATATAATTTTGAACTGCAATAAAATAAATAGAATTAACAGTTACAGATATTAAAGTTAGAGAGAGCTGTTTACCTTGAAAAAACAAGCGAGTCGCAGATCCAAACTCTACAACATTCGCCTTTACTTTTCCACAGAAATATGTTGCTGCATCCTCTTCTTTCATTCCTTTTATACTGAGATCAAATGTTTCTTCATCCACAGTGAAGTGGCCATCATTAAAATCTGGTGTAAATCTGTACTTCTCTCTATCTCCAAACTGTCTCAATACAGGCTCTGGCACATTTCCTAAACTCTGTTTATACCAAGATAAATAATGAGTTTTCTTCTCTTTGACAATGTTTTCATCACACTTTATGACAACATTATTTCCACTCTTCACAGTTTGTACTTGAAGCCCAGAGACGTCATTTTTCACTGAAAAAGTATGTAAACGTTTAAAAAAAACGTTTTTTAGCATTGGTTGTAGTGTTAATATGGTATATTCTATATAGAAATTTATATAAACAAACTCAATGTCACTCACCTGTAGTAAATAGGCAAAGAGTGGTGATGAGTGTGATCATTGTTGCTGCTCAGACAATGAGACAGTGAAGTAATGAGGTCTGTTGAACTTGTTCGTTCAGTGGAAACACCAGCCCAGTGTCGTACCTGATTGGACATTTTGAAGATGAGCACTGCTGTTATTGGTCCAGTAGTTGAGAGGAAATACAGAAACATCATCCAGCTCTTTTTGCACAAAACTACATATCTCTCTTTTACATTTTCAATGTAGAGTGATGTACGCTAGAAATATATGTTGTAGAATGTTGTGGTACGTTAGCAAAATGACAGTAATTTGAAATGTTTAATGCAGTGGAGAAGTGAGTGCTAGTAATAAAGTTCTGTTTAATGTGATTGTTAAATAATTCTTTAAATTATTTCTATGCAGTACACCTCTGTCATCTTTATGCTTGAACAATTTTTGTATAAAAGGTTTTGCTGAAGTGCTTTTCACTAGTATTGCCGTGTGCTGCCTTTTGGTCAGTACTGTTTCAAACGAGAGGAAGAGTGTTAAGATTGATGTTAAGGCTGGTTTAACTTCATTTAAAGGGGGCATATTTGAAAATAAATGAAAGAATGGAGCAGGGTAACGGTTGTGGTCACTGTGCCATGCAGCAGAACACAGTATAGTAGAGACCACATGCAAGACTTTGTTAACATGGTTACAGTCAGAGTCAGATACAGTCACAAAATCATGAGCATGTGGTGAACAAACTTATCTTTACACAACATCATATACAAAAATGTTGTAATTCAAGCTTTTTTATGTGTTTGGTTTTCAGTAAGTTAATGTTAATTTCTATGAGTCTGGTAATTTCAACCTTAGTGTCAACATCTTTTACATTTCATAGCAGCTCTGAAGATAAAACATATACATTCAGGTAATATATTCTTTGTGCTCATTTTTATTGAGATGGTAGAAAGTGATCAAGATGATTTAGCCAACTGAAGGAACGCAATTGCTGATAGTTTTGCAGACCAGATGCATGTAATGCGCTGAAACTTGTGGGTGTGAGAAGGGGTAGTGTGTAGTGGGTGTAGAAGAAAGCAGCAGTAATGAGAAAGTTTCTGGCCTACCTCTATTTGGCTGTTTGAACAGCAGGCCTCACTAACAGGAAACACATATGCACATGTACATGTGAAGTTTAATGGAAAAAGAAAGAAGAGAATGTTACCAGCACATACGAGGAACATATTTCATTTAAACTGTCAATGGTGTTATTATCAGCTGCCAAACCTCTTCTTACTTCGTTCTTACAGGATAAAATGGTGGCTGTTTATAAAAATTTTAATCTGTTGTTTATGTTTTATTAAATATATCGGTCTGCCAGCTTTAGTTAACTTAAGCTGCTTTAGTTAACAGTGGTGTCAGTCCACATAAAATGTTTTTGTCACAGTTTTGCTGGTATATGGTCATGTGATACAGGAAATCTAGTCTAATACAGCTCCCCTGAATTTTTTCCTCACTTTTTGTTTTTTTTTAAATGTCCTGTCTACAAACTTTCATGTTCTTCTATTATCTATAGTTTTGCGGTGAGTTTACAATGAACTGGCAGAGAAAATAATGCTGTTGGTCTTTTCTGTTGAGAGATTTTTGAAAGTACTTTTTCTTCTGTATGATTTGAGTTGGGTGGGACTAAATTTGGTGCAGGTGATGTCAGATCTGCCAAAGTACCAATCAGAGTTAGCAATATATATACATCAGATACTTGTAGTCCTCCTCCTCACACCCTGACTGCTCTCCTGCTGCTCTGAGTCCCAGACTAAACTCACAGCAAATGGGTTATTTAAGCTTTTCGAACTTTAACAGTGCTTATTATGAAGGTGTATTAAACTGTTGGTGGTAACATAAGCACACACTGCTTCCTCCCTGCATTACCCACTTCCTTCTGCACTATAAGTGATTAACTTCATTTATGAGAGTGTGATAGATAGCGGTCCACCTTAAATGTAGAAATAAACAGCTAATACTTTAGATACTCCCCTAGCATCAAGACTCACAGTGCTTCCCTGCAATTGTACTTTACAGGCATGACGCCCAATGAGGCATGCAAGAGTTTTCTCTGCAAAATGACCATTCTGACTCAGGGATTGCTGTTGTTGCTAATGACCTTAATGGTAGAAATGTACAGGTATCAGCAAATGTATACGGTTTGAAGGCTGTGAGTGTAATATTTACTTTCTTTAGAGACTGACGCCTGTTAATATGAGCTCTTAATCAAGTAATCTGTTTTTTTAAGACTAAACAAAAAAAAAAAAAGACTTCATTAAACAGTAAAAAACTCTGCACAGCCTTTCAGGAATTCTAAATAATTTTACAGAAAAACTAGAAAGCCATATATAATCATTTCATCTTGAAATGCATGTACTTAGTGTAAATTTTATCCTTTACCTTATATACAGAAAGATGTGTAAATGTGCACTAGCAGAGCTTACTGTGATCATCTCAGAGCTCAAAATATGTTTTCCTCAGGTCATATTTTTGACTTGAGTTTTGTGTGTACAGATTATTTCCAGTAATATTGCCAGTTTAACTCAGATATATTTTTATGTTATGATTACAGATATACAAAAAGTAACTCAATTACTCAAGTAGTTTTTCAAACAACTTATTTACTCTTACTTTTACTTTAATACTTTTACTTGTACTCAAGTAAAGTATCACCACAGAAACAGTACCTTTACTGATGTAGGGATTTTCTCTTTCCATGCCTGTTTATAACCAAGACAACCCAAACCCAAATCACAAACCTAGCTTTGTCATAGCAAATGGCTAGTATCTTTCTTTCTGGATTAGTGTTTCTCCTGAGGTCTAACTCTACTGTACATCTAACTGTACTGTGAATCATGCTGTAACTGTTCAGTGTGGTGATGGTGTGCATGAGCATACAGGGAAGAAGTGAAGAAGAAGTGAAGCTCCTCGCTGAATGGTGCACTGCCAACAACCTCTCCCTCAACGTCAGCAAAACCAAGGAGCTGATTGTTGACTTCAGGCGGGGGAGCAGAGTGCATGCACCGCTGAGCATCGAGGGGACGACGGTGGAGAGAGTGAGCAGCTTCAAGTTCCTCGGGGTCCACATTTCTGAGGATCTCACCTGGTCACTGAACACATCCCACATCATCAGGAAAGCACAGCAACGGCTCCACTTCCTCCGACGGCTGAAGAGAGTCAACCTGCCACAACAGCTTCTCTGCAACTTCTACAGATCCACTGTGGAGAGCATTCTGAGTAGCTGCATCACAGTCTGGTACGGCAGTGCCACTGCTGCTGAACACAAGGCCCTGCAGAGAGTGGTGAAAACTGCCCAGCGCATCACCGCGGCTGCCCTCCCACCCATGCAGGACCTTTACAGCAAGAGATGTCTGAGGAAGGCCCTCTGCATCTCCTCCGACCCCACACACCCCAGCCATCCGCTGTTCCAGCCTCTGCCATCTGGAAGGAGGTACAGGAACATCAGAGCCAGAACCACCAGACTCAGAAACAGCTTTTTCCCCCGTGCTGTTAAACTGGTGTCACCAGCTACACTACCCTCAACCTGAACTCATACAGACTGACCTCTGTTCACACTACTTCACACCAACCTCAACCTGATTAACAGACTGACCTCTGTCCTCCCCCTACTATCCCTCAGATCGCCATCAGCTCAGAGACTGTATGCACCATGCACTTTAACCCATAGTTTGTTGCTCCCTGCCCTCTACATACCCTATTGCACCTACTGTTATATTAACAGTGTTAAAGTACCAGCACACCTACTGCAGTGTATATACTTGTATTTATTTTCTGTATTTATTGTTCTATGTCCCTGCACTATGTCCTGTCTTGCACTATGTTGTCTGTAATTGCACTGGAGATCTAGCCTAAAAGTGTTTCATTGTACTGTACAACCCTGTTTCAGTATAATGACAATAAAGTTGAATTGAATTGAATTGAGTACTGTACTTGTTTACAGCCTTGTGTAAATCTCTCTTAGGCTATACTGGTTCTCATATAAAACAGAGTCTGTTCTCTTATGTTTGGAATTAGAGACATTCTGAGTGGAATGAATGGAAAAGAAATGCTACAGCTCAAAGCAACCTTTAGTTTTATGTTTAGGCACTCAATCACACTGTCTAATACAAACACAATTCCAATAAACTTGCATCACTAAGTAATGTGAATAAAAGCAGATAGCAGTGATTTTATAAATATATTTTGATCTGTAGAGAAACAATAAATTTTTTTATTTTTTTCATTTTTTTGTAAACATGCACTGAAATTGATGTCTGCAACACGTTCCAAAAAATGCCATGGGACAATTTAAGACTTAGAACATTGTGAAATGTCCAGAAAGCATCCTAAACAAATTATGCAATCATTCTTGGGGCCAGAAAAAAAAACTTTTAGGAAAAAGGAGAGCTCAAGGCTTGATGCAAAAAATGTGTCTGCAAAAAATTGAGTGATTACAGGAGTTTTAGGTATTTCACTCTCTACAGTGCTGAATAACATCAAAAGATTCATGGAATCCAGAGAAATCTCTGTGTGTAAAAGTCAGAAAACTTGAATGCCCATATCCTTCAGTCCCTCCGATGGCACTGCATTAATCCCTTAAATGGCCAGGTCCACCTGCAGGTCCAAAGTTTCACTACACACTTCTATAAGCTAACAAAAACTCCACCAGTTTGCATTATAGTCCATGTAGTTACTGAATAATAAGCCTTAGTATGTCATAAGACTGGGATTCTAAGGGGCTAAAACCATTATATTATATTCTATGATGGATATCACTGGATGGGCTCAAGTTAAGACTGTACAATGCACAGTGAAAGTCATATGCTAACTGTCTGGGTGTAAGCTGATCTGAAATGGACTGATGCACAGTGGAAACGTGCACATGTTCTCCTGTTTTCTCTTTTTCATTTTGTATGAGGATCTGACACCACTTAGCATGGCAAATATACACAAATTGGCAAATACTTTCTCACAGCACTGTAACAAAGGTGGGTTTGACATAAAAAGGGCATGCACATAAAACCTCCAGTCCCTTCTAAGGGGACCCTGAGACCCTGACAACCCTGTTAGAATATATGATCCATTAGCAAGATATTTTACATCAAAATCTGCCTGACTGTGCCAGGAGGTTAACACTGGATTACGCATGAATCTTTTCTCAGAACATTGAGCCAAGGCACACCTCCAAATCCACAGTCAACGACAGAATCTAGCCTTTGCAGAATCAAGCCTTCTCAGTCCTCTGAGCTAAACCCCAGTGACAACCTCTGAGAAGACCCGAAGAAGCAGATGTACATGCAAGTAGCCCAACTCTGAGCAACTTGGTCAGATTTTGGATGGAGGAATGGCCCGAGGTCCCTTGTGTCCTACCTCATCCAGCGCTATAAAAGAAGGTGTATAATTATGACGTATGTTTTTTTCTCTTATGTAAAGATATCTCATATTTTCAGTGTAAGTAAGAAACTGATAGCATTTTGCTTTGGTCATCTCTTTTCCTCATCTTTACAAAAGGTGTCAGACTGGAAGTAATTTTACTCAGTACTGTAGCTGACTAGTCTATTACAGTTAAGCACACATGTTAAACTGGTTTTGCAAATACAAATAGAATGGAATGAAAAAAAAATCACCACAATTATACAGCAACATGGAGTATATGATATCAAAATCCGACAGCAATTCTGTGTCAGTGTACACTAGAGTCAATATTTGCTCAGACAGGAAAGGGTTAATAAGTCTGCTGCAGCCATTGTAGAGCTCTTTCCCACTGCACAATGGCCACACCCACTTCACTGCCCCTCCACTGAGACAGCCAGTAAGATCAAAATCAACACCCTGTAACGAGGCAGAATAACTCAGACGCTCGCAATTAAAAGAGAGAATGAGGCTTTACTGTTAGAGTCATAATCCAAAAACGTGGTCAAAGGACAGACAAAGGTCGAATCCAACAAAAACAAAACACACAAAAAGACAAACATAACCTGGCAAACAAAGTCCAAAGGGCAAAAGTCAAAATAGCAAACAGAGTTAAAACCGGAAAAATCACAATAGTCAGAAGAAAACCGCTCAGTAGCTCTTGTAACAAGTAGCAATACCTCAAACTGAACTAGTCTACAAGCCCAGGCTTTATACTAAGCTAATCATACTAGAACAGGTGTAACAAGTTAGTATTCAGGTGATAGAGAGCGGTGATTGGAATGAGATGGAGGGCTGAGGGTCATGTGATCCCCCTAGGGATTCTGGGAAATGGGGTTCCTAGTGGCCTCTGAGCCCGAGGGATGTAAAGACACACCCAGAAAATGATCTTCTCTTCATGTTGAGTAAATGACAGGGTAGTTGCTTTATACCCTACTGTTGTCCTTCACAGATCACAGAGAAATATAATAAAGTAAATAAAACCAGTAAAATGAAACCTCTTTAAAAAGAATGATCTGCTGACCTGCAATGTTAGGGTTAATATCCTCCAGCAACATCATTACCCACTAGACTTTATAGATAAGACTCATTCCAAAATTTCAGCAGAGTCAGGTACCATGTTTGTGAATAATACAGGCATGAAATATACAAAAGTCGTTAAAAGTAATAGTTAAAAGTAATAATGATTGAAAAATGAGGCAACTGTGTCCCCATATTTCAAAAGAAACATACTGTGGCCTCCGCCACAGGCTTTTCAAGGGGAGCTCTTACGGTGTGTCATGCAAAGTTAAGCTGAGTGTGGTTGAGTGAATGTGTGAGTGAGTGTGGTTGTAGTGGTCACTGTGAGAGGATGTTGAATGGCTGTAGGTGATCTTTACTGCTACTTTCCCTGCAGTTCAGAGATCTTGTGTGCTTTGTTCGATAAAAGAGCATTTTCCTTGAGCAGAAAAATGGCATGCTCTGGTGCTCATGTACCAATGCTACAATATTATGAATATTCTTAGTGGGAAAGCTTCAATCAAAGGACTTGATGGCTTTTACATACTTTACACTGACATCCAGTGCTAATGAAAGTCAAACAAAATAAGTATTGTGTATTACTCAATTTTACTTATAATTAAACATAAACACAATACATTTTTCTTTTTTTTATGCAAGAAACAAATGATTTTATTGAAAATATTCGCAAAAATTAAAAAAGGGGCACAATTTTGCAGTTGATGTACAAATGATACACTACACATAGATTAAATGAGTCTTAATTATGCTACATTGGTCACATGTAGCTGTGCCTGACTGAAGAAGCTGTGACTCACAGCAATTATTTCTTTGCAGTTGGATCTTTTTAGTCTGCACCATTTCCCATCAGCTATATTCTACTCGTGAAAACAGGTCTTGACTTTCCTTCACTCTCTTAGCAAAACTCAGGACAGCATTGAAGATATCTGTGTGATCAGCCTGAGAGAAAACAAGAGTCATTACAATCCGTTACTGGCTGTACAGAGAGCAGATGTTACAAGAAGAGTAAAAACAATATCAATTTTTAATTTACAGATATATAGCTACAATTATAGCAATAACAGTACAGATTCTAGAAAAAAATATGCTTTTATGTGAAATAATATAAACACAGATAATAGATATGATTACCTGATCAGTGTGGCTTGAATGGCTATTGGAAGCACCTTTCAAAAGAAATAATGTGATTTAATATTTGGTGAAATGAATGTAAATTAATTCTAAAAAGAAAAAAACTAACCATTTTGTTGACTCTTAAGTAGAACTCCAATCAGAGTCATGATCACAATAAGAGATATTACATTCAGTGTTATCGAGATGATGAAAATCCAACTGCTATTTTCTGAAATGACAGAAAATGTATACGCTAGATTAGAATCAGATGATAAACAAGAGTTTCTTCTAGTAAAGAGATGTGAAAATTCACCATGCAGAGAAATTTCATTACAGAACAGAAGTTCTATTTTATCAAAAGTCTCACCTTGTACAGTAACTTTAGTTAGATCTCCAAACAGTATCTGTCCACATGCAGCCACAGCACAGTAGTGAGTTCCAGCATCAGAGAGGCTGAGGTTTCTCTTGGGGAGTTTGTAGACACAGCTCTGTGTAGGAGAATCAGTCTCAGAGCTTTTCTTACACTCATCACTCCTGTTTCCATGAGTGTAAATGATTCCTGGACGAGATTCTCCTGATCCATGTCTGAGCCAGTACACACTGTGTTCTCCTGAACAGTTTGAACTAAGAGATTGTACTGAACACTGGAGAGTAACAGACTCTCCGGTCTTGATCACCATTTCAGTCACAGGATGGTGGATCTTCTCAGCTTTAAAATAAATTATTAAAAATAACAAACAGACAGAAATAATACTAACAAGAATGCGTAGTGTGAAACAGAAATCGACATAATATTTTGAAATGGAATTAAATAAATGGAATTAGACGTTACAGATATTACAGTAAAGTTAGAGAGAGCTGTTTACCTTGAAAAAGTAAAAGAGTCCCAGATCCAAACTCTACAGCATTCTGCTTTACTTTTCCACAGAAATATAGTCCTGTATCCTCTTCCTTTATTCCATTAATATTGAGACCAAATGCTTCTTCATCCAGAGTTAAACGTCCATCGCTAAACCCTGGTGTAAATCTGGGTTTCTTTTCATCCCCAAATGATCTCACAACATACTCTGGCACTTTTCCTAAACTCTGTTTATACCAAGCTAAAAGATTTTTATGATCTTTGTCCATGATCTGGTCACATTTTATGGTAACATTACTTCCACTCCTCACAGTTGTACCTGAACCTCAGAGATGTCAGTGTTCACTGAAAAAAAGTGTGCAATACTTTCATTAGCAGTAGATATATAACATTATAAATGCATTATAGCTTTATAACTATAGAAATATAGCATTAGAAAATGTCACTGACCTGTTGTAAGCAGGCAAAGAGCAATGATGAGTGTGATCATTGTTGCTGCTCAGACAATGAGACAGCGAAGTGATGAGGTCTGTTTAATTTCAGTGGAAAAACCCGTGTCATACCTGATTGGACATTTTGAAAGTGAGCGCAATTTTCATTGGTCTAATAGTTGTGAGGAAATACATAAACATCATCAAGCTCTTTCCACACAAAGCCACATGTCTATCTTACATCTTTACATCTTTACTATAGAGTGATTCTCACTAGAAATATATGTAGTTATAGAATAAGGTGGTATGTTAACAAAATGACAATAGTTGAAAACCTTTCATGCAGTGAAGAAGCGAAGGCTAGCAGGAAGTTGCTGTTCATTCTGATTGTGTAACAGGTTCAGCCTTTAAAGCTATACGCATGTCACACGCTTCTGTCAAGCCTTTTTGCATGGACATCTTTTATCTGAAACACTTGCTGACGTGTTTCACTGGTATTGACATGCACTGCAATGTGGTCAGTATTGCTTTACACCAGAGAGGTTTATCTTACTTCAAGGAAGTATATTTTTTTTCAGTTACATACATCTCCCAGTGCTCTTTGAAGGACAATTGAGTAGATTATAAAACATCACTACCTGATCAGGACTGTAATGGTTGAAACGTTGCTATGATAAATGAGGGAGCGTTGTTAAAACAGTGTGAGAACATTAATCTTTATTCTTCTATAAAACAAATAATACTTTAATTCAGTCTTTGCATGATGTGTTTTACTCTGTCATTTACTCAACTGTGAATAAAAGGTCAGTTTTTGGCTGGTCATTATATATGATAATGATCACTGTTCTGGTTGTCGGTCTCAGTGGAAGCGGTGGGGTAAAGGGTGCTGTTACTCTCCATGTAGGAGAGCTCAGCTTCCAGGCCTGTGGAGATAACCGTTTACCCTCATCTAAAGCTCTGAATTCAGTTCATGAAGGCCTTGCTAATTAGAGATAGGCTGAATCGGGCATGGTTAGTGAGGCAGTGGGCTGAAGTCTGCTGTGTTTTGGCCTTTGAGGACTGACGCCTGACACATGGTATAGAGCAGAGGTCTTTAATTAAAGTTCAATAAGGTCCAGTCAAAGAAAATTTCCTCAGCTAAAGGTCCGGAACATCATAATGTCTATGATTCAGTGCCATATACTGTATACCGAAGTAGTAGTTATATCAACATCTTATGTAGTCAACAACTGAATGTTGAATCAAATAAAGTACAATTCAGTAATATTTCAACACTATTTATTGTCAGTTTTCTCTTTTTAGAGCACACCATGTAAAATAATCTAGCTCACTTTCTTCTCCAACTGCTGTGTCTTGTTTCGTCCCTCCCCTGTGTGTGCGCCACTCACTCGTGTCTCAGTATTCATCGTAATGCACAGATCTGATTGGCTGAGTAGTGTCACGTGTGATTTTTACAACGCATGCGTTTGGTCTGCGAGTTTCCCGGGCCGCTAAAGCCGTACAGTAAATGTTAGAAAAGTTACACCGATTAAAATACGACCAACCGGCCAAAAATAAATAATTCTCCTTACTTTATCGGTTATAGGCCCGGGTCCGCATAGGACAACGTCTGGGTCCAGACTCGGACCGCGGTCCACTTATTAGTGACCTCTGGTATAGAAAGATCACATACATGTTTTCAGAGGTGTAAGTAACGAATTACATTTACTCTCATTACTGTAATCAAACAACAGCAGCTCCGACAGGAAAAACACTACAGAAATGTCCAGTTTAGTGAAGAAGGACAGAGGAGAACTGATCCAGCGCACATGAGAAACAGACGGCGTCCAAATGGTCATCGGTATTCATTTTCACATGGACCAAAGAAAACGGCGTTATTATCAGCAGCCAAACACGAAACCTACTGAGATCTGCTTTCACAGCTCGACTCCAGCCTGAGGCACCATTAGCCGAGCTAGCTGATCCGAGCTCAACAGGTACCGTGTTTACAGGTTTCTTCTGTCTTTTATAATGATTCTGTTTATTAAATCTGTGTAATGAATCTGTGTATATTTTATTACAAGTCTCTGTCAGCTGCTTTAGTTAACAGGTGTCGCCCACAGCCCACAGTTCACCGTTTAAAATACAGCCTAATTTTGGAGATGGAAACGGTCATGAACAGCTGTGATAAAAGAAATATGTTTAATACAGGATCTTCATCAGCTCTGGACAGTGATTCAGTCGTGCTGCCGTTATTTAGGCTGATTGGCCTAAACTGATCCCTCCTCACCTTCCTGTTCTCTCTCTCTCTCTCTCTCTCTCTCTCTCTCTCTCTCTCTCTCTCTCTCTCTGTCTCTGTCTGTCTGTCTGTCTGTCTCTCTTCCGCTCTCTGGGCAGCAGGACTCTCACTAAAATTACATTATTAATTAAGCAATCTACTCGTAATTTTGACTCAGTTTTTTTCTCTTAAATGAAATTAAACAGTAACGACCTCTACACAGTCTTTCATGGATTCTAAAATACTTTATGGAAACAGATAAACTAGGACGTCTTATATAATCATCTAAGCATGAAATGCATGCAGTTGTAATGTAAGCCTTGTTCCTTGTTCACAGAAAGGTGTGTAGATGTGCACTAGCACAGCATACTGTGATCTCAGATGTGGTCTCAGCTCTCAGAACCTTTTTTCCCACATATTATCATATTTTTCTTTAGTGTTTTTCTGTACAGATTATTTCCAATGATGTAGCCGAGTCAGCTCAGAAATACGTTCAGGTTGTGACAGCGGAAATACGAAAAAGTAACTAAGTAACTCGGTACTTAAGTAGTTTTTTGCTGAACTACTCATTTACTCTTCCTTGAGTAATTTTATTTACTAATACTTTTACTTGTACTTGAGTAAGTTATCACTACAGTAACAGTACTTGTGCTAGAGTAGGGATTTTCAGTACTCTTTACACCCCTGCATGTTTTAAGCATTGTTTTGATGAGAGACAGATATAGTCACAAAATCATGAGCACTTGCCAACCAAACTTGCCATTACACAGCAATATTTGTAGAAACCTTGGAATATGCTTTGTATGTAGCTCCTCTACAGTAATGCTAACTTCTGCTAGCCTGGTAGTGAGTTTGCATTGTTGTGTTAGCATTAAGCTAACAGTGGTTAACATTGCATTTTATTACGGCTCTTGATATTTAGCAAGATATTTGAAGCTCAAAATACATTTAAGGAACATTTTTTCTGGTTCCATCAGTAAGGATTAAAAATCCACATTATTATTATTATTATTATTATTATTATTATTATTACTGATGACTCCTATTACCATACCTATAGTGATGACAAATTATGGTCCAATTAACTCATAAAAAAGCCTGTTACACAAAAGAGCTGGCTGAATCAGTCACTGAGAGAAAGGTGATGTTTTCCACATGTAACATTTCTTCACTGTTTTACTCTTTTGTTTCTTTAGGGACGTCTGTGTGTAAAATGGCAGCTGAGACGGTAAAAGTATGAAGGCTGGGTGAGTGGGAGTGGCTGTGCAGAGGGGCTGGACGTTTACCTTGATCTTACTGAACAGGAAACTCTTACAGCCTGTAGAATCACAAAGTAAATACACCAAAATAGCTGAGACTTCACATTTTAACAGTTGATACAATGACAAAAAAAAACAAACAAAAAAACATGAGTACAACTGAGGCGATTGTAAGGCCTCTTGCTATCTTAACTTATATATTAGCTATATTTTATATTAAGTAAACTGATGAATTTGCGTACAATTGTTAAGCCTCTGGGGTCAACGAACGCACCAGCATATCAAATTAGATGTTTCTCTGTGTTTCTAATAATATCTTTGTGATAATACTGCAAAGAAATGCGGTTCCTGAATCTGTAGAGTCTGCCTTTTCATCACATCACGAGATTGTATGTGACTCACATCCAGAGTTATTAGCCAATGGAGACATGTTGAGACACACGCCATCTGCCTCTCGGTGCGTCTAACTGGTAGATTCTTGTGTCCGTCATCTGCCTCTCGCCTGTAATTGGTGGATTTTTGTGTCTATATTTTGCATGTAAATGGACACTCAGGAAATCATTAAGGACTCATCATGTTTAAACACTTTATTTTTCATTCAGTGGCCTCAGACATGGATAAGAGTGGTGTGTAAAAAGTCCTTGGTCGCTGAAGTTGCTGCAGCAGTTTTGGAAATTATAGATGAGCAGAACACTTAACTACTATTTTATTCATACATTCCACTACTTTTCTGAGCCAAAAACTTTGAAAAACCCATTTCAAGCCCATAAACAATTCGTCCATAAGAGTAAAGCTATGTTTTCATAAGCGATATTGAGAATTTCTAAACCAGATTTCATTTTTTCAGTATTCTGGCCCAATTATCTCTTTAAACGGTGCTCCAGGTCAAAAGGGCCTCACTACAGAGAGAGCTGAGATTGTTCCGAACATTTTGATATGTGATATATGGGTATCATGTCGTATGAAAGTATCTTTAAATGCAAATTTAAGAACGTGCAAAAATCAAGAAAATGCCCTCAGATCCCAGAGAGTTCCCAGGGAGTTCATTCAAACAGTAACTTGTTCAAGAAGATTTACAGTCTTGTAGCTCTGTAGAAATGTGAAGTAAAAATACAGCATCTGCATCTCCAGTTAATCAGCATTATGAGTAACAACAACAATGTAAACATTTGTTCCGCTGATTCTTTTTACAACAGATCATTTTTTCAGCTCATTTTTTTATGGAGATGGTAGAAAGTGATCAAGATGACCACATGGCCACACGGTGAGCAGCTAGATCCCATTGTTTTGAAAGAAATGTGTCCCAAAGTCTGAAAATCAGTGTGTAACATTAAAAATGTTTACTACCAAAACACTTTTTCTGCAAATAAGTAAACTTTTTGTGTTTTAATGAAAAATATTATGAGTTTATGTGTACTACTGTTACAAGCAGTGTCTGTTAGTCATGTTCTGGCTAGTTATTGTCTTTGAGCTCAAAATTTGCTAAAATTGTCACTACCGAAACAGTCACTACTGAAACATTTGGTAAAGTTTCAGTAGTGTTATGACTCTTTCGTTGGTGACAGTGAGCATTTGGCAGTCGACTCAGAGACTGAAAGTATAGCTCTTAGAATACACAAGAAAAAAGAACAGACCAGGGCAAAACATGTATAGGGGTTTAGTCACTGCATCTGGCAATAAACAGTATCTCATCATAAACAAGCATAAAGTTGAACAGTGTAGGCTCTCTATACAGCGTTCTGCTGGAGCCGTTGTCGAGCTCTCCAACAAGGCACAATGACCACATCCCCTACTCCGCCCCCTCCACAGAGACAGCCAATGAGAGGTCATAAGCATACAAGCACCTAGAAAATTACTTTTATTTCACAAGAGGAGAAAATGACAAGGTAAAACACATCATATAAAGTCTAAATGAGTATACGATATCAAAATCACACAGCAATTCTGTGTCAGTGTGCACTAGAGTCAATATTTGCTCAGACAGGAAAGGGTTAAAAAGTCTGCCGCAGCCATTGTAGAGCTCTTTCCCACTGCACAATGGCCACACCAACTTCACCGCCCCTCCACTGAGACAGCCAGTAAGATCAAAATCAACACCCTGTAACGAGGCAGAATAACTCAGACGCTCGCGATTAAAAAGAGAGAATGAGGCTTGAATGATGATAGAGTCGTGATCCAAAAACATGGTCAAAGAACTGGCAAAGGTCGAATCCAACCAAGACAAAAGACACAAAAAGACAATCACAACCTAGCAAACAAAGTCCAAAGGGCAAAAGTCAAAATAACAAACAGAGTTAAAACCGGAAAAATCACAATAGTCAGAAGAAAACCGCTCAGTAGCTCTTGTAACAAGTAGCAATACCTCAAACTGAAATAGTCTAAAAGCCCAGGCTTTATACTAAGCTAATCATACTAGAACAGGTGTAACAAGTTAGTATTCAGGCGATAGAGAGCGGTGATTGGAATGAGATGTAGGGCTGAGAGTCGTGTGATCCCCCTGGGGACTCTGGGAAATGGGGTTTCTAAAGGCCTCTGAGCCCGAGGGATGTAAAGACACACCCAGAAAATGATCTTCTCTTCATGTTGAGTAAATGACAGGGTAGTTGCTTTATACCCTACTGTTGTCCTTCACAGATCACAGAGAAATATAATGAAGTGAATAAAACCAGTAAAATAAAACTAGTCAAGTATAACCTCTTTAAAAATACTGGTCTGCTGACCTGCAATGTTAGGGTTAATATCCTCCAGCAACATTGTTACCCACTAGACTTTCTAGATACGACTCATACCAAAATTTCAGCAGAGTCAGGTACCATGTTTGTGAACGATACAGACATGAAATATACAAAAGTCGTTAAAAGTAATAGTTAAAAGTAATAATGATTGAAAAATGTGTCCCCATATTTCAAGAGAAACATACTGTGGCATCCGCCACAGGCTTTTCAAGGGGAGCTCTTAGGGTGTGTCATGCAAAGTTAAGCTGAGTGTGGTTGAGTGAGTGTGTGAGTGAGTGTGGTTGTAGTGGTCACTGTGAGCGGATGTTGTATGGCTGTAGGTGACCTTCAAGCTATTTTCCCTGCAATTCAAAGACCTTGTGTGCTTTGTTCAATAAAAGAGCATTTTCCTTGAGCAGAAAAATGGCATGCTCTGGTGCTCATGTGTCAACGCTACAACATTATGAATATTCTTAGTGGGAAAGCTTTAATTAAAAGACTTGATGGCTTTTACATACTTTACACTGACATCCAGTGCTAATGAAAGTCAAACAAAATAAGTATTGTGTATTACTCAATTCAACTCATAATTAAACATAAACACAATACATTTTTCTTTTTTTATGCAAGAAACAAATGATTTTATTGAAAATATTCGCAAAAATTAAAAAAGGGGCACAATTTTGCAGTTGATGTACAAATGATCCACTACACATAGATTAAATGAGTCTTAATTATGCTACATTGGTCACATGTAGCTGTGCCTGACTGAAGAAGCTGTGACTCACAGCAATTATTTCTTTGCAGTTGGATCTTTTTAGTCTGCACCATTTCCCATCAGCTATATTCTACTCGTGAAAACAGGTCTTGACTTTCCTTCACTCTCTTAGCAAAACTAAGGACAGCATTGAAGATATCTGTGTGATCAGCCTGAGAGAAAACAAGAGTCATCAATATCAATTTTTTTAAATTTACAGATATATAGCTACAATTATAGCAATAACTGTACAGATTCTAGAAAAAATATGTTTTTATGTGAAATAATATAAACACAGATAATAGATATGATTACCTGATCAGTGTGGCCTGAACGGCCAGCGACAGCACCTTTAAAGAGAAATAATATGATTTAATTTTTGGTGAAATTAATGTAAATTAATTCTAAAAAGAAAAAAACTAACCATTTTTTTGACTCTTAAGTAGAACTCCAATCAGAGTCATGATCACAATAAGAGATATTACATTCAGTGTTATCGAGATGATGAAAATCCAACTGCTATTTTCTGAAATGACAGAAAATGTATACGCTAGATTAGAATCAGATGATAAACAAGAGTTTCTTCTAGTAAAGAGATGTGAAAATTCACCATGCAGAGAAATTTCATTACAGAACAGAAGTTCTATTTTATCAAAAGTCTCACCTTGTACAGTAACTTTAGTTAGATCTCCAAACAGTATCTGTCCACATGCAGCCATAGCACAGTAGTAAGTTCCAGCATCAGAGAGGCTGAGGTTTCTCTTGGGGAGTTTGTAGACACAGCTCTGTGTAGGAGAATCAGTCTCAGAGCTTCTCTTACACTCATCACTCCTGTTTCCATGAGTGTAAATGATTCCTGGATGAGATTCTCCTGATCCATGTCTGAACCAGTACACACTGTGTTCTCCTGAACAGTCTGGAGTAAGAGATTGTACTGAACACTGGAGAGTAACAGACTCTCCAGTCTTGATAACCATTTCAGTCACAGGACGGTGGATGTTCTCAGCTTTAAAATAAATTATTAAAAATAACAAACAGACAGAAATAATACTAACAAGAATGCGTAGTGTGAAACAGAAATCGACATAATATTTTGAAATGGAATTAAATAAATGGAATTAGACGTTACAGATATTACAGTAAAGTTAGAGAGAGCTGTTTACCTTGAAAAAGTAAAAGAGTCCCAGATCTAAACATTACAGCATTCTGCTTTACTTCTCCACAGAAATATAGTCCTGTATCCTCTTCCTTTATTCCATTAATATTGAGACCAAATGCTTCTTCATCCAGAGTTAAACGTCCATCGCTAAACCCTGGTGTAAATCTGGGTTTCCTTCCATCCTCAAATGATCTCACAACATACTCTGGCACTTTTCCTAAACTCTGTTTATACCAAGCTAAAAGATTTTTATGGTCTTTGTCTGTGGTCTGGTCACATTGTATGGTAACATTACTTCCACTCCTCACAGTTTGTACCTGAACCTCAGAGATGTCAGTGTTCACTGAAAAAAAGTGTGCAATACTTTCATTAACAGTAGATATATAACATTATAAATGCATTATAGCTTTATAACTATAGAAATATAGCATTAGAAAATGTCACTGACCTGTTGTAAGCAGGCAAAGAGCGATGATGAGTGTGATCATTGTTGCTGCTCAGACAATGAGACAGCGAAGTGATGAGGTCTGTTTAATTTCAGTGGAAAAACCCGTGTCATACCTGATTGGACATTTTGAAAGTGAGCGCAATTTTCATTGGTCTAATAGTTGTGAGGAAATACATAAACATCATCAAGCTCTTTCCACACAAAGCCACATGTCTATCTTACATCTTTACATCTTTACTATAGAGTGATTCTCACTAGAAATATATGTAGTTATAGAATAAGGTGGTATGTTAACAAAATGACAATAGTTGAAAACCTTTCATGCAGTGAAGAAGCGAAGGCTAGCAGGAAGTTGCTGTTCATTCTGATTGTGTAACAGGTTCAGCCTTTAAAGCTATACGCATGTCACACGCTTCTGTCAAGCCTTTTTGCATGGACATCTTTTATCTGAAACACTTGCTGACGTGTTTCACTGGTATTGACATGCACTGCAATGTGGTCAGTATTGCTTTACACCAGAGAGAGACTGTTAAATTGGTTTATCTTACTTCAAGGAAGTATATTTTTTTTCAGTTACATACATCTCCCAGTGCTCTTTGAAGGACAATTGAGTAGATTATAAAACATCACTACCTGATCAGGACTGTAATGGTTGAAACGTTGCTATGATAAATGAGGGAGCGTTGTTAAAACAGTGTGAGAACATTAATCTTTATTCTTCTATAAAACAAATAATACTTTAATTCAGTCTTTGCATGATGTGTTTTACTCTGTCATTTACTCAACTGTGAATAAAAGGTCAGTTTTTGGCTGGTCATTATATATGATAATGATCACTGTTCTGGTTGTCGGTCTCAGTGGAAGCGGTGGGGTAAAGGGTGCTGTTACTCTCCATGTAGGAGAGCTCAGCTTCCAGGCCTGTGGAGATAACCGTTTACCCTCATCTAAAGCTCTGAATTCAGTTCATGAAGGCCTTGCTAATTAGAGATAGGCTGAATCGGGCATGGTTAGTGAGGCAGTGGGCTGAAGTCTGCTGTGTTTTGGCCTTTGAGGACTGACGCCTGACACATGGTATAGAGCAGAGGTCTTTAATTAAAGTTCAATAAGGTCCAGTCAAAGAAAATTTCCTCAGCTAAAGGTCCGGAACATCATAATGTCTATGATTCAGTGCCATATACTGTATACCGAAGTAGTAGTTATATCAACATCTTATGTAGTCAACAACTGAATGTTGAATCAAATAAAGTACAATTCAGTAATATTTCAACACTATTTATTGTCAGTTTTCTCTTTTTAGAGCACACCATGTAAAATAATCTAGCTCACTTTCTTCTCCAACTGCTGTGTCTTGTTTCGTCCCTCCCCTGTGTGTGCGCCACTCACTCGAGTCTCAGTATTCATCGTAATGCACAGATCTGACTGGCTGAGTAGTGTCACGTGTGATTTTTACAACGCATGCGTTTGGTCTGCGAGTTTCCCGGGCCGCTAAAGCCGTACAGTAAATGTTAGAAAAGTTACACCGATTAAAATACGACCACCCGGCCAAAAATAAATAATTCTCCTTACTTTATCGGTTATAGGCCCGGGTCCGCATAGGACAACGTCTGGGTCCAGACTCGGACCGCGGTCCACTTATTAGTGACCTCTGGTATAGAAAGATCACATACATGTTTTCAGAGGTGTAAGTAACGAATTACATTTACTCTCGTTACTGTAATCAAACAACAGCAGCTCCGACAGGAAAAACACTACAGAAATGTCCAGTTTAGTGAAGAAGGACAGAGGAGAACTGATCCAGCGCACATGAGAAACAGACGGCGTCCAAATGGTCATCGGTATTCATTTTCACATGGACCAAAGAAAACGGCGTTATTATCAGCAGCCAAACACGAAACCTACTGAGATCTGCTTTCACAGCTGAGGCAGCATTAGCCGAGCTAGCTGATCCGAGCTCAACAGGTACCGTGTTTACAGGTTTCTTCTGTCTTTTATAATGATTCTGTTTATTAAATCTGTGTAATGAATCTGTGTATATTTTATTACAAGTCTCTGTCAGCTGCTTTAGTTAACAGGTGTCGCCCACGGCCCACAGTTCACCGTTTAAAATACAGCCTAATTTTGGAGATGGAAACAGTCATGAACAGCTGTGATAAAAGAAATATGTTTAATACAGGATCTTCATCAGCTCTGGACAGTGATTCAGTCGTGCTGCCGTTATTTAGGCTGATTGGCCTAAACTGATCCCTCCTCACCTTCCTGTTCTCTCTCTCTCTCTCTCTCTCTCTCTCTCTCTCTTTCTCTTTCTCTCTCTCTCTCTCTCTCTGTCTCTGTCTGTCTGTCTGTCTGTCTCTCTTCCGCTCTCTGGGCAGCAGGACTCTCACTAAAATTACATTATTAATTAAGCAATCTACTCGTAATTTTGACTCCGTTTTTTTCTCTTAAATGAAATTAAACAGTAACGACCTCTACACAGTCTTTCATGGATTCTAAAATACTTTATGGAAACAGATAAACTAGGACGTCTTATATAATCATCTAAGCATGAAAAGCATGCAGTTGTAATGTAAGCCTTGTTCCTTGTTCACAGAAAGGTGTGTAGATGTGCACTAGCACAGCATACTGTGATCTCAGATGTGGTCTCAGCTCTCAGAACTTTTTTCCCACATATTATCATATTTTTCTTTAGTGTTTTTCTGTACAGATTATTTCCAATGATGTAGCCGAGTCAGCTCAGAAATACGTTCAGGTTGTGACAGCGGAAATACGAAAAAGTAACTAAGTAACTCGGTACTTAAGTAGTTTTTTGCTGAACTACTCATTTACTCTTCCTTGAGTAATTTTATTTACTAATACTTTTACTTGTACTTGAGTAAGTTATCACTACAGTAACAGTACTTGTGCTAGAGTAGGGATTTTCAGTACTCTTTACACCCCTGCATGTTTTAAGCATTGTTTTGATGAGAGACAGATATAGTCACAAAATCATGAGCACTTGCCAACCAAACTTGCCATTACACAGCAATATTTGTAGAAACCTTGGAATATGCTTTGTATGTAGCTCCTCTACAGTAATGCTAACTTCTGCTAGCCTGGTAGTGAGTTTGCATTGTTGTGTTAGCATTAAGCTAACAGTGGTTAACATTGCATTTTATTACGGCTCTTGATATTTAGCAAGATATTTGAAGCTCAAAATACATTTAAGGAACATTTTTTCTGGTTCCATCAGTAAGGATTAAAAATCCACATTATTATTATTATTATTATTATTATTATTATTATTATTATTACTGATGACTCCTATTACCATACCTGTGTGCACAACCTACTACAGTGATGACAAATTATGGTCCAATTAACTCATAAAAAAGCCTGTTACACAAAAGAGCTGGCTGAATCAGTCACTGAGAGAAAGGTGATGTTTTCCACATGTAACATTTCTTCACTGTTTTACTCTTTTGTTTCTTTAGGGACGTCTGTGTGTAAAATGGCAGCTGAGACGGTAAAAGTATGAAGGCTGGGTGAGTGGGAGTGGCTGTGCAGAGGGGCTGGACGTTTACCTTGATCTTACTGAACAGGAAACTCTTACAGCCTGTAGAATCACAAAGTAAATACACCAAAATAGCTGAGACTTCACATTTTAACAGTTGATACAATGACAAAAAAAAACAAACAAAAAACATGAGTACAACTGAGGCGATTGTAAGGCCTCTTGCTATCTTAACTTATATATTAGCTATATTTTATATTAAGTAAACTGATGAATTTGCGTACAATTGTTAAGCCTCTGGGGTCAACGAACGCACCAGCATATCAAATTAGATGTTTCTCTGTGTTTCTAATAATATCTTTGTGATAATACTGCACAGAAATGCGGTTCCTGAATCTGTAGAGTCTGCCTTTTCATCACATCACGAGATTGTATGTGACTCACATCCAGAGTTATTAGCCAATGGAGACATGTTGAGACACACGCCATCTGCCTCTCGGTGCGTCTAACTGGTAGATTCTTGTGTCCGTCATCTGCCTCTCGCCTGTAATTGGTGGATTTTTGTGTCTATATTTTGCATGTAAATGGACACTCAGGAAATCATTAAGGACTCATCATGTTTAAACACTTTATTTTTCATTCAGTGGCCTCAGACATGGATAAGAGTGGTGTGTAAAAAGTCCTTGGTCGCTGAAGTTGCTGCAGCAGTTTTGGAAATTATAGATGAGCAGAACACTTAACTACTATTTTATTCATACATTCCACTACTTTTCTGAGCCAAAAACTTTGAAAAACCCATTTCAAGCCCATAAACAATTCGTCCATAAGAGTAAAGCTATGTTTTCATAAGCGATATTGAGAATTTCTAAACCAGATTTCATTTTTTCAGTATTCTGGCCCAATTATCTCTTTAAACGGTGCTCCAGGTCAAAAGGGCCTCACTACAGAGAGAGCTGAGATTGTTCCGGGCATTTTGATATGTGATATATGGGTATCATGTCGTATGAAAGTATCTTTAAATGCAAATTTAAGAACGTGCAAAAATCAAGAAAATGCCCTCAGATCCCAGAGAGTTCCCAGGGAGTTCATTCAAACAGTAACTTGTTCAAGAAGATTTACAGTCTTGTAGCTCTGTAGAAATGTGAAGTAAAAATACAGCATCTGCATCTCCAGTTAATCAGCATTATGAGTAACAACAACAATGTAAACATTTGTTCCGCTGATTCTTTTTACAACAGATCATTTTTTCAGCTCATTTTTTTATGGAGATGGTAGAAAGTGATCAAGATGACCACATGGCCACACGGTGAGCAGCTAGATCCCATTGTTTTGAAAGAAATGTGTCCCAAAGTCTGAAAATCAGTGTGTAACATTAAAAATGTTTACTACCAAAACACTTTTTCTGCAAATAAGTAAACTTTTTGTGTTTTAATGAAAAATATTATGAGTTTATGTGTACTACTGTTACAAGCAGTGTCTGTTAGTCATGTTCTGGCTAGTTATTGTCTTTGAGCTCAAAATTTGCTAAAATTGTCACTACCGAAACAGTCACTACTGAAACATTTGGTAAAGTTTCAGTAGTGTTATGACTCTTTCGTTGGTGACAGTGAGCATTTGGCAGTCGACTCAGAGACTGAAAGTATAGCTCTTAGAATACACAAGAAAAAAGAACAGACCAGGGCAAAACATGTATAGGGGTTTAGTCACTGCATCTGGCAATAAACAGTATCTCATCATAAACAAGCATAAAGTTGAACAGTGTAGGCTCTCTATACAGCGTTCTGCTGGAGCCGTTGTCGAGCTCTCCAACAAGGCACAATGACCACATCCCCTACTCCGCCCCCTCCACAGAGTCAGCCAATGAGAGGTCATAAGCATACAAGCACCTAGAAAATTACTTTTATTTCACAAGAGGAGAAAATGACAAGGTAAAACACATCATATAAAGTCTAAATGAAGGTGTTGTTTTTCACTCTTTACAGTTGTTATTCAAAGAACACAGAGAAATATGATAAAGTGAAAAAAGAGAGTAAAAATGTGTCCCTTTAAAATGAAAGATCTTCTGATTTTTTACCTACTAACTTGCAATACTAGGATCCATAGATAACACTCATTCCAATAACTCAGGAATTATGCAGAGTCAGGAGCTCTGTTACTGAACAATAAAACTCAGTATGAAAAAGGGATAGAAATGTACAGAAATAGAAATGCATAAATGGTTAAATGTAATAATGATTGAAAAATGTGTTGAGAAACAAATGCATTCTCGATGTGAAGCCTTCATAAATGGGAAAAAAAATGAGAATTGAATGGCTTTTACATTCTTTTAATGGCTTCTACATACTTTATATTTTTTACTTTACATTCTTTGCTAATGAAAGTTATTATTTTTTGTTAATGATAATTTATTTTCTGCATGAATCATAATTTTATTGACAGTATTCACTCACAACTTTTGAAATTGATAAAGAAATGAGTCTGTACACTGCTAATAGATGAAATGAGTCTCAATTATACACATAATGAATTCCACAGTGGCATGTTGGTCAGTGTGAACTTTAACACAACCATTTATGACTGGTTACAAGCAGCTGTACCTGACTAAAGGAGTCATGACTCACAACAATTATTTCTGTGCAGTTGTATCTCATTGATTTCAGTTGTGTAGGTTTCATTTCAAATTGAGGGGGCAGCCTCTTCCTGCCTGACCTTTTATATGATTAGGGTTTTGGTTTCGTGTTAAGGATACATTACAAGGAATGTGCTGATAAATCATTGTTCAATATGTAAAATGTTCTTACCTTAAAAATTCTATGAATTTTATGGCAGGCATGTCACACTGGGGGACCTTCTGGGCCAAAGTGCTGCTGATATTAGCATTTACCCTCATCTAACGCTCTGAATTCAGTTCATGAAGGCCTTCCTAATTAGCTGATGAGCTGAATTAGGCATGTTTAATGAGGCAGTGCACTGAAGTCTGCAGTGTTTGAGCCTGCAAGGACTGGAGCCTGACATGTGCTCTATAGTCAAACAGTATTATATTTACTACACTTTCAGTAAAAAAGGTACTGTACAGGTACAAACAGTGTAAATGTACAACAATATAAAGGTAAAACAGTGGTCTTAAAGTGCAGCTATGTACCTTAAATGAGTTTTACCCAGAGAAGAGGTACATATTTGTCGCTTTTTATAACATGATTTTTAAAACAATAGAAAACCCTGTGGTTAAGACTGTATGGAGTCAATGCAGTTAAAAAAAAAATATATAACTACAATGGAATATGGTGCAGTTATGTTTCCTAACTAATGGTGCTGAAGGTGTCCATGAGGTGGTACCCTCAAGGGTACAAGAGGGGTACCGCCCCAACAATAGTTTAATACCTTTTTTCTGAGAGGGCATAATAAATATAATACTATATAACTGTATAGTAATTCTATAATTCGAACAACTATCAATATATACAAAACAGACATGTTGCACAACAGTTTCACCACAAGTATTCACAATTATAATGCAATGATCTAACTAGATTCTTTATTAACATCAGCTTCTATTCATCAATTCACCTCTTCCATTCACGAAATGTCCTTCATTATAATAGGGCCTTTAACCCAATATGCTTCTAAACATAAAGCTCATTCCCTTTTCTATGTGAGTTCATGGATGAGAGATAATTGCTAAATGTAGAATCTAGATCTGAAAGACCTATTAAATAGTTTAAACATGCATCATATACTGTACAGAATAATCTACTTTATGTTTTATGTTTATTTTTAGCTGCTCGTGTATTCAAGTCTATTAGGAAACGACAGTTGGTGAACCAAGAACAATGAATTATCTGATAAACATACATTGGTGTCATGTAGAAACTTTGCTTTATGTTAAACAAATTAATTAGATAATCAATCTGTTAGAGGAGAAAACTGCTAGACCTACTAAATTAGCTAGCTACACAGCACAGCACAAACAGTATTAGTATAGTTTAATCCAAAGGAGGCCTACAGGCTTCAGTAGGTAACAAACTGGCAGTGTCTTACATTATCTTACATTATCACAGACAGCCTGATAGTTTACCATTCATGTAATCATCAAACATAGAAAAGTGGAGCTCAGTTTGCTACACACTGCATTTACAGTGATCAAGGACACAATGACATGACTAAAAATACAGTTACCTATGAACCAAAAGCAATGACAACACAAGTCACAGCCTTTGGGGGACACATGCCCTCCACCCAATGTGGTGAATATTCCATTGTGGTGATGCTGTCTGTGCCCATTTCCCATCAGCTATGTTTGACCTGTGAATACATGTCTTGTTTTTCGTTCTGCGTTCTGGAGGAGAGATGTTTCATGTCTTGAGTTGTCTTGACTCTGGGTGGTCTTGAGGAGGAAGGTTTCTTAGCAAAATTCAGGACAGAATAGTTTAAGACTTCGGCCTGAGATACAAGAAGTGCCATTAGAATCTATTACAGACCATATGGAAAAAAAATTAAACCAGCAAATATTCAGACATTTATATAGACAATTATAACAATATGTGTACTGCAGATTCTAGGACAGATCTGTGTTAATGTGAAGTAATATGAATGCAAATGACGGACATGATTACCTGATCATTGTGGCTTGGATGGCTGTTGAAAGTACCTTTACATGAAGTAATGTAGTAACATTCACATGTAATCAGTGAAATCAGTTTTGGCAAAAATAATTTTCAGTGGCTCTAAAAACAAAAACTAACCATTTCGATGATTCTTTAGTAGAACTCCAACCAGAAATATGATCACAATAACAAATATTACATTCAGTATTGTCGAGGTGATAACAATCCAGCTGTTATTTTCTGAAATGATAGAAAAGTTATACCTTGTATTAGTATGACTTGATGATGTATTTGTAAACAAGAGCTGCTTCTATTAAAAAGATTTAGAACTTTAGCATGCAAAAAAATTCCATTACAGAACAGAAGCTCTATTCAAAAGTCTCACCTTGTACATTTACTTTAGTTTGCTTTCCGAACACTATCCGCCCACATGCAGCCACAGCACAGTAGTAAGTTCCAGCATCAGAGAGGCTGAGGTTTCTCTTGGGGAGTTTGTAGACACAGTTCTGTGTAGGAGAATCAGTCTCAGAGCTTTTCTTACACTCATCACTCCTGTTTCCATGAGTGTAAATGATTCCTGGATGAGATTCTCCTGATCCATGTCTGAACCAGTACACACTGTGTTCTCCTGAACAGTTTGAAGTAAGAGATTGTACTGAACACCGGAGAGTAACAGACTCTCCAGTCTTGATCACCATTTCAGTCACAGGATGGTGGATCTTCTCAGCTTTAAAATGAATTAATAAGAATAACAGACAGAAATAATACTAACAACAGTTAGTGCTGTGAACCACAAATGAGCATAAAATCTTGAAAGGAAATAAAATAAATGGGATTAAAACTTAGAGGTATTACAATAAAGTTAGAGAGTAATGCATACCTTCATAAAACAAGCGAGTCCCAGATCCAAACTCTACAACATTCGCCTTTACTTTTCCACAGAAATACAGTCCTGCATCCTCTTCCTTCGTTCCGTTAATATTAAGATCAAATGTTTCTTCATCCACAGTGAAACGTCTGTCATTAAAACCTGAAGCAAATCTTATTCCCTGAAACGATCTCACAACATGCTCTGGCACTTTTCCTGAATTCTGCTTATACCAAGCTAAATAATTTTTATTGTCGTTGTCCATGTTCTGGTCACATTTTAAGGTAACATTATTTCCACTCCTCACAGTTTGTATGTGAAGCTCAGACATGCCAGTGTTCACTGAAAAAAAGTATGCAATGCTTTCATTAGAATTAATACTACAATGTATATGCACTCCTGTGTAAAAAATGGTAATGACTTTTACTGATGTTTTTGGCTTGGTCGCAGTCCAGATTTAAACCTTTTACCCAGAGAGAATTAAAACAGAATATATGGTTTCAGATTAAACACAGACTAGCTTGGTAATGTTTTTCAACTTTTTGAAGCCATCAGTGCTCAGTGGAACATTATTGACTCAATACTAAGTTACTTTATCTGTTTGTTAAGACCATTAAAAGCTTTATTTTTTGCTATATATATATATATATATATATATATATATATATATATATATATATATATATACATATAAGTACTGGTATTTTATAAAAATAAGTTCAAAATGTCACTCACCTGTAGTAAATAGACAAAGAGTGGTGATGAGTGTGATCATTGTTGCTGCTCAGACAATGAGACAGTGAAGTAATGAGGAACTTCTTCATTCAGTGGAAACACCAGCCCTGTGTCGTACCTGATTGGATATTTTGAAGGTGAGCACTGCTGTTATTGGTCCAGTAGTTGTAAGGAAACACAAAAACATCATCCAGTTCTTTTCACCCATAACCACATATCTCTCTACATTCTCACTGTAGAGTGATGTATGCTTGACACAGATGTCGTAGAATGTGGTGGTGCATTAAAAAATAGCAACAGCTGTTTGTTTTGATTGTGTAGCCTTTATATTCATGCTACAGGCTTGTGGAAAGGCTTTGTACATGTGCATTTTGAAATAAAAGGTTTGCTGAAGTGTGTCTCACTGGTTTTCCTATGCACTGCCATGTGGTGAGTATCGCTTCACACCAGAGAGCGTCAAGGCTTAAGTTAAGGCTGCTTTAACTTACTTGTCAGTTCAAATGAACAATAAAAAATGTCAGATGAGAACAACAGAAATGAACATAACTGGTATTGCTTTGTTACCTTTACTTATATTTAGTAAAATTATATTTATATTTGATTTACTTAATATATTTAACTCATTTTATCTTGCATACCATCTAAACTTCAAAAGTTGTGTTGTAAATAACTTTACAAGCGATAATTAAGCAACATCTTGTGTTGTGCAAAAACTAATTTGAATATTTGCTCGACTGATTCTTAATTCAACAGATCATTTCTTTGTGTGTAATTAGCTCTGGGTTGGTTTAAGTTTGAAGACTGAATGCAAGTAATGAGCTGAAACTTGTAGTGGGTGTAAGAGAAAGGGGAGTGTTGATAACAGTGAATGTTTCCAAAGTTTCTGACCTGTCTCTACTTGGCTGTTTGAAAAGCAGGCCTCACCAACAGGAAATACTTATGCATAATGTGACTTTTAACACTGGTCACTGATCTGTAACCTGGTTGTTCATAGTGCAATGGACCTTTCTAACAACAAACCCATATACACTATGAACAACCAGGTTATAGATCAGTGACCTGTCTCTACTTGGCTGTTTGAAAAGCAGGCCTCACCAACAGGAAATACTTACGCATAATGTGACTTTTAACACTGGTCACTGATCTATAACCTGGTTGTTCATAGTGTATATGGGTTTGTTGTTAGAAAGGTCCATTGCAGGACACATGAGCCGATAAACAGTTGTTCAATATGCAAAGTCTGCTTACTTAGAAAACTAATTGCATAGTCATATAATTTCATATAACTGTAATAAATGTAATACAATATTTAACTATAAAGTAATACTACAATTAACTTCTATAATAATACATTACTCAGAGATGTTGCTGTATTACTATACCTTTCACTAGAACGGTTCACAATTACAGTGTAGTGTTATAACTGGATTCTTTATTAAATTCAATAACTTTATTACATTTTCACTATATAGCGATACTAAAATAGTGTTGACCTGTTTTGCTTTCTGTAACACATGGCTAATTTCTGCTAGCATAATAGTGATTTCAATGTTATGTTAGCATTAAGCTAACAGTGGTTAGTATTTGTATTCCATAGCAGCTCTCGACATTAAATGCAGACATATGAAGATCATTACATAATTTTGTACTGGATATCACAGTTTGGATGTTCATTCCTTCAGTAAAGATTCAAATTCAAAGCCTGTCTCTGAATATTATTTGTTCCCATCAACTTTATGCCCAACTTACTGTAGTGATGACAGAATATGGTCCAGTTAAGCCATTTCTCATTACTTGACTGGTATACACTCTCTTGCTCATCAGACATGGCTGTATGTTAAACTGCAGCTGTAATGTTAAAGGTATGAAGGCTGGCTGAGTATGAATTAATGGGACAGGAAGTTTCCTGATCTCATCGAGCAGCAGATCCTTCAGCCTTTAGAGACACATTTTACAATTTCTTGGATGGTAGATAATGTGAATTGGCAACCAAGGTGCAGTTTTGTCAGCTTATATTAACATTAAAAAAGATACTTGATACCTTTACTTATATTTTGTATGATTTTTATTTTATATCAAGTCAACTTCTGAATTTTTGTATAGAACTCATTGGAAGAGATTTACAGTACTGCAGCTCAGTGCTGCCCTTCCATTTCACTTGCAGACTGATAAACATGCAGCCACATGCCAAAGAAATGTACTGTAAAGTCATTTGGTTTGTGTGACTGAAAGCCACATTCATTGTTTTTAGTCAGCTACCCGTCACACAATTTATGTTGTTTAGCTGAGCTCTAATTCTGTGTAGCTCTTAGGTAGCACAGCCTAAACTAGCATAGCATAGCTACTTCAGTTCATTTCAAAGCCATAACATTTTGGCATGCAGTACACTGTAAAAAGAGGGCAGAAGTTGATTTAAAGTGTTTTTGAGGTTTTAATTTCTGTAAAATGTAGCTTTTGTTCATCTAAACAAAAATTTTGCTTTGCATGTATAGTATTTATTTGCTTTGAATAAAACCAGTTGAACTGCTTGTTACCACTTTAAGTAGTTTTCTGTGCTGTTTAGATTATGTACCTTTAGACTGCACAGTACAGGGGGAATGTTGCATTTCTGTATTTCAGCATAAACAAGCAAAAAGTCACAGCGTCCCATTACTCTGTGCTCTCCACTGAGACAGCCAATGTGCAATCATCAGCATACAAACAAACACCTAGAAAGTGATCTTTATTTCACAAGTAGATGACGGTGTAAAACACGTTGTACAAAGAGTGAATGAAGGTATTATTTGTTTTCGGCAACACTTTACATTAAACAGTACACTTTCATCAATATCTGTGATGGACAGTCGCTGACAGAAGATGATAAGACCACAGAGACTTACAGTCCAGTACGTTCATGGTTAACATGGCCGACTAGTTAGCTATTATGTTATGGCTGTACTACAGTGGTTATCAGTCATATCTGGTGTTGCTATTTGATCATTACAGTACAGCTAATTCCCATCATGATATAGTGGTTAATTACCTGCTCAAATAAAAATTTATGTAACACTTTATTTGGAGTGGTCCTTTGTAGATGATTAATAAACAGAGTATCAGTAACACATCAACAACATATCAGTGAATTATCTGTAGTGAAGCATCTGAATACATTGAAGTAAATATCTTGTAGATGTTCTGTTGATACATTACTTAGATTAAGTAGCTGTATTGTTAATATGTTACTTCCATTACGCAAAACCTAACTTTACCCGACCTTACCAAAAACCTAACCCTAACCCAGGCCCTAATCCTAACCCTAACCTTAAACTCAACCCAAAACCTAATCCTAAACCTCAGATGTTTTTGACATGTCTGTTGAGTGTTTGTTTCATCTAAAAAGGGACCACTCAAAATGAAGTGTCACCAAGTTTACTTACTCTTACCAGTGAATGTTTAGGCTGCATAGAATTTAAACGTCTGAATGGCTCAGTTCCCTTTGAGTGTCCTTTGGAAACATTTTCAAGAACAATTCAGTTTTTATTCAACTAAAATAAGTCTTTCACACTTGCACCTCACCCACTGACAGGGTTGTTTTGGGATCCAGGAGTGGGTTTCTATGGCATTGCTCCACAAAGAACCCTTTTGGCACCTTAAAATGTAATATAATAAGATAATAGTATGACACTCTTAATATGCACATATTATATTCTATTGCTTATAAGAACTGTCTACACATGTCTTTGAATAAGCAGCCTTGGTTTTAGGCCTAACCAGTAGTCCACTTAAATTTCTGCTGTGACTCATAGTGAATTGTGTACAGGCTGTTCTTAATCATGAATTCGTAGTATCATTAGTTTATCAGTAGTGAAGATCGTGACTTTACTTGGAGAGACACATAAAGTAGTAATTAATGGTGAAGTAATGTGATGTAAGGAGTAATTAATGGTGAAAACGTAGAGAACTCTGAGGACAGTGTGGCAGCTGAATATGTGGAGGTGCAGGAAAGTGATGAGTAAGGCCAAAGGTCTGTGTTCCACACAAAACTGCACAATGGAGGAAAACATAACAAGAAAACACAGCCAAGGTCTGGATGGCATTATGTGTGGAGACCAGAAGGTGGTGTCTCTGCTTTTTGTGAATGATAATGTCCTTTTGGCTCCATCACATGGATGCCTCCAGTGCACACGGGAGTGGTTTGCAGAGTGTGAAATGGATTGATATGTGGATCAACACCTCCAGGTCTGAGTCCATGTTCCTCACCTGGAAAAGAATGGCATGCCCACTCGAGGTAAGGGGAAGGGGCCTGCCCCAGGTGGAGGAGTTTAAATATCTGGAAGTCTAGTCCACGAATGAGATCGGCCCCATGCTGGGACAGGTGGCAACAGTAATGTGGTCGCTGTAACCGGACTGTAGTGGTGAAGAGGGAACTGAGCCACAGGACAAAGCTCTTTGTTTACCAGTTGGTCTACATCCCCACCCACCCTCACCTATAGTCATGAGCTTTGGGTAATGATCGAAAGAATGAGATTGCAGATGCAAGCGGCAGAAATTAGTTTTATTTGAGGGGGGTGGGCTACACTCTACTTCACATGATGAGGAGCACAGTCATCCAGGAGGATCTCAAAGTGTAACTGCTACTCCCCACATTGAAAGGAGCCAGTTGAGGTGGTTCGGGCATTAGATTAGGATGCCCCCTGGCCACCTTCTCTTGGAGGTTTACTGGGCACGGCCAACTGGGACGAGACTCCAAGGTTGTCCTAGGACCCGCTGGAGGGATTATATCTCCAAATTGGCCTGGGAGTGGTTCAGGATCCCCCAGAATGAGCTGGAGGAAGTTGCAGAGGACAGGGTCATCTGGGATTCTCTGATCTCCCTATTGCTACTGCGACCCTAGTTGGATCAAGCTATTTAAGAAGATAAGAAGATGAATCAATCATATATGACAATACCTGGCTGCTTAATAATTTTTCATCAAAGATGTCGGTGTCTTAAAAGGCAGATGCAGTGTGAAGTCTGGGTGAGTTAGCATTATACTGTCCTGTTAACCAGAGATATCCTTTTGTGAAAAGGCAGCTGTGATGGTAAAAGTATGAAGACTGGGTGAGTGGAAGTGGCTGTTCAGTGAAGTAGGATGTTTACCTTGATCTCACGAAACAGCAAATCCTAACAGCCTGTAGAATCACATACTTTCTGTAAAGGTAAATGTGCCAAATGGTGGAGACTTCACATTTTGCAGTTTCTTGGAAGACAGATACACTAAAAAGTAAGGTACGTGAAGTGGCAGGAAAATGCTGTAATTTACAAGTGAGTGAAAATTACCAAGTGTCAGATGAGAACAATTGAAATGAACATGAGGTTGCCTATACTTATATTTTATATTTGTTGATTTTATATTAAATAAACTTAAGAATTTGTGTAATTGTTTATTCAAACAGAAATAACAATCAAGGAGATGCACAGCACTGTAGCTCTTTCCTTTTCCTACCATTACACATGTAGACTTGCAAACACACAGGCAAATGCCAAAGAAATACACTGTAAAGTCACAATAAAGGAATGTGTTCAATTAATAAGCATAAGACGTTACAAGTAATTATGGAACGAGTATTTTGTAAGTAGTGACTGCATGTTTGTGAGTCTACAAGATATTTGTTCCACTGCCTTTAATTTCAATAAATCATTTCTTCATATTATTGCTTTTTAAATTTCATTTTTTATTGAATAAATTACTTTAACTATTGATGGTATGTAGTTGAGTTAGTTTTGAAGACTGAATGCAAGTAATGAGGTAAAACTTATAGTGGGTGTAGGAGAAAAGAGCAGGGATAGAAAAAATGGTTCTGATCTGAAAGTTTCCGACCTGTCCCTATTAGGTTGTTTGAACAGCAGGCCTCACCGACAGGAAATGCTTACACACAATGTAATAACAGGCAGATAGAGGTAGCAGACAAATCTATATTTATAACCTAACAATGCTGAATAAGCTCACAATTGAAATGAACTACTAAAACACTAGACCAGACTATGAAGACTAGAAGCTATAGACCAACAGTAAGCAAGAACTAAGCCAAAGAAGAGACCCAGACACAACAAGTGTAGGGTGGAGTATGGTAGACTAAGCTAAACCAAGTAAAGTTAAGATGGACTATTAACATGACTGAGAATAACATAGATTGAATACATGCAAGACCAGTTTGTTAGGGACATGTACCTTGTACTTACCATTTGTTGGCTATATTGTCATTCACACCTACCATAGTGATGCACTATAATTTCTGAATATAGCTCATGTGTTTTTGCGCAATTTACCAGCCACCCTCTACTTTGTCCATCAATGGAAAGACAATGCCATAATATCTATACAGTCATACTTTACTCCACCTCTCTAGCTTGGTGCTAAGATAACAGTGAAATTTCCATTAAGATGCTTATAAAACTCTTATCTTAGCAGTGGCAATGAGTAGAAAACTTCAGTTACAGGGTTTCTGCATTAATCAACATTAAGCTGGGTAATGACTTGCTTGACTATCACATGTTCTTGATTTAGTCACTGTATTGGGCAGTAAACTGTATCTTGGTGTAAATAAGTAAGTCCAACATCTATTATCTCTTCATACTGTCCTCTGCTGCAGCCATTGTTGAACTCTCCAAAATGGCACCATGGCCACACCCCCTACTCTGCTGCCTCCATCGAGACAACCAGTGAGAGATCGTTAATTTAAAATTCAACACCCAGAAAATGACTTTTTATTCACAGTGAAGTAAATGACTGTCAAAACACATCATTCAGAGTCTGAATTAAGGTTTTCTTTCTGCTCTCTACAGTTGTCCTTAGTGAGCACAGAGAAATATAATAAAGTGAATAAAATATGTCTCTTTTAAAAGGAATGATTTTCTGTTCTGCTACCAACAGAATCAGAATCTTGAGATCAGTAAGACATTGTGCACTTAATCCAACATCAGCAATTATGTAAATATAGAGTCTGGCACTATGTTTATAAATGATTTAGGAATGGAATATACAAAAATAGAAATGCATAAATGGAATGCTTAAATATAATGATGACTTAAAAATGAGCTAACTGTGTCCACATTTCAAGAGAAAACATTACAAATAGACAGGATACATTCTCAGGGGCAAAAGTTTGGCTTTTTACTTTTTGCTTTTACATATTTTACAACGACAAGACTAATCGAAGTTAGCTTGGATAATTATTTTGAATTTATCTCATAATTAAACATGCACACAATTCATGTTTCATTTTTCTGCATGATCCATGAATGATTTTATTGAAAAATTTACTTAAAAAAATAAGACATTTGCAGTTAACATACACATGAGTCTGTACACAGGTGTTATCACATGCACTTTACTATCATAAAGCCTTTATTACAATATGCTTCTAATCAACAAGCTATTTATTTTTTCCCTGTGAGTTCATAGATAAAAGAGAAATCATTGATAAATGTAGAGTGTAGATTTGAAAGAGCTATTAAACAGTTTAAACATGTATGTATAAAAAAATCTTTTGAGACCTCTTATCTACAATGGTTATAAACACAGAGCATTCTAAAAACTTTGACTGGCTATCATGTGTTCTGTGTGCTAAAAGGCCTATACTATAGGCTTTAATAAGGTTTTATATTGGTGCCTTTTGCTTGGATTTTCATGATCGTAATTTATAGATGCTCCCTCATCTCTCAGTGGTTTCAGCAGTACACAGCAATCAATGTGTCCTATGAGATCAAAATGCATTACTTTTACACCAAAACTAATGATAATTTACACACATTAACATTTTGCACACATCATTTGAAAGCTATTGAAGTAAGAGACCATGCATGTGAAAATGAAACCAACTTTACTGCTCACAAGACTCTCTTCATGTTTCCGAACTGTTAGTTAATGTTAGCCCACTTTAGCATTACATTTTATAGCTACTCAAACTGCAGAATTGTATGTAGCAACATAAGACAATAAAAGAGCTGACTGCCAGATCAGATCAGTTTGCTGCTGTAGAATCAGACATTATGGAAACCAAGTTAAACACTTGATTCAAATATCTTTGGAAAAGCACTGCAGATATCAGTTCTGTCAATAAAATAAAACACTAACATTTCTATGGATTGTCTTAATAAAACACAGTGAATTGCTGCTCATGAGGGGGAATCTACAGAAATCGCTCCTGACAACAGGACCCTCTCACCCTCGTCTTCCCCAAATTAAAAACTTAAAATCTATGATTCATGTGACATATTTATCACTAAAACAATTAATTTTGTTGAAAACTGGTAATGACCCTACTTTTATAATGTACCTGTAATCTGATCACTGTCTGTTTTTCTGTACTGGAATACAGGTTGTTTTTTTGTTTTTTTTGATTATGTAACGCTGTTATGTTACACATATTCCATTACTAGCAGAGTTAGGTCTGTTGGTTACAGTGCATCCAAAAATGTGATTTACCCATTTCCCATCAGCTATATTTGACCTGTGAATACATGCTTTGACTTTCCTTCTGCTTTCTGGAGGAGGAATTTTTCTTAGAAAAATCCAGGGCAGCATAGTTTAAGACTTCTGTGTCCTCAGCCTGAGATACAACAAAAGTCATTACAATCCATTGCTGACCACATAGAGAGCAGGTGCTACAAGTACAAGTAATACAATACAATAAATGTACTGTAGATTTTAGGACAGATCTGTGCTTATGTGAAGAAATATTAACAATGATGATAGTCATGATTACCTGATCAGTGTGGCTTGGATGGTCGTTTGTAGCACCTTTACAGAAAAATAATCTTAAGTAATGTTTGCATGTAGTAAAGTGATTTAAATATTGATGAGAAAGTTATACAGTGACTCTAAAAACCAAAACTAACCGTTTCGTTGACTCTTAAGTAGAAATCCAATCAAAACCATGATCACCATAACAGATATCACATTCAGTATTGTCAAGGTGATAACAATCCCGCTATTATTATTATTATTTTCTGAAATGATAGGAAAGTTATGCTTTGGATTAGTAACAGATCTTGTATTCATAAACAAGAGTTGCTGCTAGAAAAAACATGTAAAATTTGTAAATACAGAGAAACTCCATTACAGAAGAAAAGATCTATTCAAAAGTCTCACCTTGTACTTTAACTTTAGTTTGATTTCCGAACAGAATCCGCCCACATGCAGCCACAGCACAGTAGTAAGTTCCAGCATCAGAGAGGCTGAGGTTTCTCTTGGGGAGTTTGTAGACACAGCTCTGTGTAGGAGAATCAGTCTCAGAGCTTTTCTTACACTCATCACTCCTGTTTCCATGAGTGTAAATGATTCCTGGATGAGATTCTCCTGATCCATGTCTGAGCCAGTACACACTGTGTTCTCCTGAACAGTTTGAAGTAAGAGATTGTACTGAACACTGGAGAGTAACAGACTCTCCAGTCTTGATCACCATTTCAGTCAGAGGACGATGGATCTTCTCAGCTTTAAAATAATTAGTAAACCAATAAAACTGACAGAAATATGACTAAAAATGATGAACACTAAACACAAATTAACATAAATTCTTAAATGAAATAAATGGACTTAAAAAGTACAGATATTACAGTAAAGTTAGAGAGAGCTGTTTACCTTGAAAAAACAAATAAGTCCCAGATCCAAACTCTACAACATTTGCCTTTACTTTTCCACAGAAATATGTTCCGGCATCTTCTTCCTTTATTCCATTAATATTGAGATCAAATACGTTTTTATCCACAGTGAAGCGGCCATCCTTAAAATTTGAATTAAATCTGGGCGTCCTTCCTTGTCCAAGCAATCTCATGACAGACTCTGGCACTTTACCTAAACTCTGCTTATACCAAGCTAAATTGTGAGTTTCACTGTCTTTGGTAATGTTTTCATCACATTTTATGACAACATTATTTCCACTCCTCACAGTTTGTACTTGAAGCCCAGAGACGTCAGTTTTCACTGTAAAAAGTGAAATGTTTTCAGTGAACTAGTTCATTACATTAGTTATGTAGAGTATAGAGTATTAGTATTTTACATAAACAAGTTCAAAATGTCACTCACCTGTAGTAAACAGGCAGAGAGTGGTGATGAGTGCGATCATTGTTCCAGCTTAGGGAATGAGACAGTGAGGTAATGAGGTCTGTTGAGGTCCTTTGTTCAGTGGAAACATCAGCCCTGTGTCATATCTGATTGGACATTTTGAAGGTGGGCACTACTGTTATTGGTCCAGCAGTTGCAAGGAAACACAGAAACATCAAACAGTTCTTTTCAAACAAAACCACATATCTCTCCTGCATCTTTACTTCATAGTAATGTTCTCTAAAATAGAATCTGTAGAATGTGGTGGTATATTAACAAAATGACAATAGTTACACATTTATTTTGATTGTGTGATAAGTAACTACAAGTTATCAAGAACTGAACCTTTTTATCACAAGCATTTTGACCCCTTAAAATCCCAGTCTTATTACATACTAAGTCTTGCTATTCGGGAACTATAGGGACCTCAATGCAAACTGGCTGAGCTGTTCTAGCTTTTGTTTATCCCTTTTTCCACCAATAAGGTAATGCTGATTTCTGCTAGCCCTGTTATGAGGATCTCAGTGATAAGTTAGTATTAACCTAAGATGGGTTGTTAACTCCCCCAAAGTCATTTATGACATTACCTTTCTCCTTTATAGCTTTTCGTTAGATATGTCTGTGTCTTAAAAGGCAGATGCAGTAGTAAAAGTATCAGGGCTGGGTGAGCTAGCTTTATACTCTCCGGTTCATCAGTGACATCCTTATGTGACAAGGTGGCTGTGATGGTAAAAGTATGAAGGCTGGGTGAGCGGGAGCAGCTGTTCAGTGGGGCAGGATGTTTACCTCGATCTAATGAAACAGCAAATCCCAGCAGCCTGTAGAATCACATACTTTCTGTAAAGGGAAATATGCCAAAAAGGTAGATACACTGATGGCGATTTACAGCACTGTAGCTGGTTCAGTTTCATTCCGTTACACTTGTAGATTCACAAACATGCCAAAGAAATGCACTGTAATGTCACAATTAAGGAATGTGTTCAATTAATAAGCATACGATGTAACAAGTAATTATGTAACAAGTAAGTAGTAATTTGTAAGTAGTGGCTGCATTTGTTCCACTAACCTCATTTCAACAAATTATTTCCTCATATTATTTTTTATTGAACAAATGCCTTTAACAATTAATGACATGGAACAGTTGATTTAGTTTTGAAGACTGAATGCAAGTAATGAGTGTAGGAGAATGAAGCTGTGATGACCTGTCCCTGTTAGGCTCTTTGAGCAGCAGGCCTCACCAACAGGAAATACTGACACACACACTGACCATTAACTTATTACCAGGGCACAAATAAGTCTTACTCATAGCAAATGGCTGATATCTTTCTAAATTAGTATTTCTTTTGTCTAACAGCTCTGTGAATCTGAGTTGTTATACAGAATTACTACTGAAAGCCAGTTTTGGCGTTTGATCTTGACTAAAATCGTGTTTGAGTGCAGCGCTTTGAGAATTCACTACTCAGATGGGTCGTGTTGTTGAAAGTCACAATCTTTTTTTTCGTCAGATACACAACTGATGTTTGGCCTGACTTATTCACTTGTCTATGTAGCACAGCCCTCGTTGTGTATAACTATTTTTGTTGTGATATACAGGGTGATTCAAAAAGATTTATCTGATTTCAAAATTATTTATTTCATTTGTGAATCATTACACAACAATGCAGTAAATTGTAAATGGTTTAAGTGAGCATAAAGTCTGTTAAGCAATTGTACAAGTGCTCAGTATGAACCTCCTCCAGCTGTACGGACAACGTCAACGCGATAGTCAAATTCATCCCATACTTGATTGAGCATGTCGGGTGTCACTGTACTCACGGCTCTTTCAGTGCAATTTCGGAGATCATCCTGTGTTGTAGAACCAAAGATGAATGCTCTGAGTTGTTGGAGGTTCACTGCCGACAAAAATCACGTTGCAGAGTTATGAAAGATTCACTCTTATTGAAGTGGAGAACGCAAAACGTTTTTGGAAGGGAGCTATCTTCCAGGGACAGTCAGAAACTCTATGACCCCCTCTTTCAATTGGTATGTAATTGGTTCCTAGGTGCTTCATGGTTGTAAAATATGGTGCTTTGAAATCAGATGAATCTTTTTGAATCACCCTGTACTACATTTAAAATCTCAGACCCACTTGGCTCTGCGGTAGGCATCAAAAACATTTGGAGCATGGACCATCGTACCATGTTAACAGTGATTTAAATTGAGTAATTGTTGTTGTTCTCAATGTTGATCTCAAAATAGTTTTCATTCACACCTAGTGGTGCACTCTGTAGGTTTATAATTTCTGATTATAGCTCATGTGATGCCGTGCAATTTATCAGGCACCCTCTACTCCAGTGGTGCACAACTCCAGTCCTGGGGGGCCGGTATCCAGCACAGTTTGGTAGTTCCCCTGCTCAAACACATGTACTAAACCTGGCAGTTAACGGATGAGTGTAATCAGGTGTGCTTGACCAGAGAAATGACCAGAATGCTCTGGACACCGGCACTCCAGGACCAGAGTTGTGCACCCCTGCTCTACTCTGCCCATTAGTGGAAAGAGAGTAGCACTTTACCCCACTTTTCTAGCTTGGTGCTAAGATAACAGTGACATTTCCATTAAGATGCTTACGAACCTCTTAGCAGTGGCAATGGGTAATAATAATAATAATAATAATAATAATAATAATTACAGCTTCAGTTACAGTGTTTCTGTGTTAAACAACATTAAGCTGTGTTATGATAAACTTGGCTGCCACATGTTCATGATTTAGTCACTGTATCAGGCACTAAACTGTATTTCAGTGTAAATAATTAAAAAGTCCAATATGTATTATCTCTTTATATTATCCTCTGCTGCACCCATTGTTGAGCTCTCCAACATGGCACCATGGCCACACCCCCTACTCCGCCCCCTCCATCAAGACAGACAATGAGAGATTACAAGCTTAAAAATCTAGCCAAACACCCAGAAAATGGCCTTTTTATTCACAGAGAAGTAAATGACTGTAAAAAAAAAACACATCATGCAAAGATGCAGTTAAGGTGTTATTTGTTTTTTACTCTCTACAGTTGTCCTTCAGTGAGCACAGAGAAATATAATAAAGTGAGTAAAATATTTCTCTTTTAAAAGGAATGACCTGCTCTGCTACTTAATGACTCACAAAAGTACTGTATGATCAGTTAGACATTATAGATAACACGCAATCCAACATCTCTGGAATAATGTAAATAGAGAGTCTGGTACTATGTTTATAAATAATATATGCATAGAATTTACAAAGACAAGACTCACAGAAGGTAACTTGAGTTTTAGTCTATCTAATTAAAGCTACACACAATACAGATTTCATTTTTCCACATCATCCATCAATGATTTTATTGAAAAATGAATTCACAAAAAACATTCACAAATTCACAATTCAGAATAAGACATTTGCAATTAATATACAGATGAGTCTGTACACAGATTATTGAAAAAAAATAATCTCAAATATTCAGATAGTGAATTCTACAGTGGCGTCCTGGTCAGTACAAACTTTAACACATCCAGTGCTAACTGATTACATACAACCTTGCCTGACTGACGAAATCATGCCTTTCAACAGTTATGCCCATGTTGATGCATCGCTTCAGTTGTCTGATGTACATGACGTGGGTTTCATTTCAACTTAGAGGCGACCTTATACAGCCAAGAATATATTATTAGGAATGTGCCAATAAAGTTATTAAATATGCAGACCTTCTTACCTTGAAAACAAATTATTTGGTCATATAGTATTTTAACTATAATAAATACAGCGTTGTATAACTATATAGTAATACTGTAATTCAATCTACGATAATAATATATTATACAGACATGTTGCACTTTAAATCTCTCTCACCAAAACTATTCACAGTGATAATGCAGTGTTGTAATGGGCTACTTCATCAACTTCATTAACATTAACATTTGTATAAGATGGTTCACCAACCCCTGCAATGGAGACTAAGGTGTTATTACATGCACTTTACTATTATAAAGCCTTTATTACAGTATATTTCCAATCAACAAGCTATTTGCTTTTCCACGTGAGCTCATGGATAAAAGAGAGAAAACTGATAGAAGCTAGAATCTAGATCTGAAAGAGCTATTAAATAGTTTAAACATGTAAGCATACACTGTACAGAATAATCTACTATATGTTTTGAGTTTGTTTAGCTGCTTGTATATTCAACCCTATTAAGACACTGCAATTGGTTAAGCAAGAACAATGAAATATCAGACTGATTTTCTCCATGTTAAAACCTTAACATCACACTCTCGCTATGAAGTTCTAATACCAGGTTTTTTGTCTTCATTGCCATTTACACACATACAGATTTCTGATCTACTGTCTTTTAGATCAGTATAGTGTCAAATAAACATACATAAATTAGATGTAGAAGTTTTGCTCTGAAATTACCAGCAATCTTTTAGATGAGAAATCTGCTAGATCTACTAAATTAGCTAGCTAGCTGTTGCTAACAGCTACAGATTTGGTCTCCTTTAATCCAGAGCAGGCCTAAAGCTTGCAGTGACTTAAATATTGAGCCTCAAAGAAACAATCACTGACATTTACAGAAACGGTTAAATCTAGGGGGAGCAATATATGGAAATGTTTCAAACATAAAGATGACACATTTGCACAGTATAATTTGTTTGAGTTTAGACATGTATACTCATGAGGAGTGAAGAAGGTGACACTTTCAGAAATCAAGGCAGCTGCCCAGATCATAATTTTAACAGGACAATAAAAATTATTTGGTACACTGAGACTAAAAGTTCTGATACTAAAACACAGAGAAACAAGTCATTACTGTAAAATGATCAAGTACTTTGGAAAAAAAAACTATACTGCTCTCTTGGGACTTATGTGGCCCCCATATCTTCCTTATTTGCCTTATTTGGTAAAAAAAAAAACATTGTTTACAACACGATAAAGATCACTCTACTATAAATCTTACTTTGAGACCCTTCATCAACAATGATTATAAATAAAGAGCATTCTACAAACTCTGACTGCCCATCATTTGTGTTCTATCTGAACATAAATCTACCAGTTCATAAGGTTTTTTATCGGTGCTGTTTGCTAGGACTTTCATGATCGTAATTTGTAGATGCTCCCTCAGCCCTCAGTGGCTTCTTCAGTACACAGAAGTCAGCATGTCCTATGAGATTAATGAAATCAAAATGCATTACTTTTACAGGAAACATAAGTAGGAGTTGATTGTCTTAGTTACAAATGATAATTCACAAATATTAACATATTGCACACATCATTTGAAAACTATTGAAGAAAAATACCATACGTGTGAAAATGAAACCAACTTTTCTGCTCAGGAGACTCTTTCCATGTTGCTGAACTGGTAAATAATGTTAGCCTACTTCAGCATTACATAGCAACAAATGAGAATAAAAGGGCTTACTGCCAGATCAGATCAGCTTGCTGCTGTAGAATTATGGAAAACCAAATTCACACCTGCTAACCTTGGGAAAATATTTTAGGCAGCACAATAGTGTAACGCTTAGTTCACATACCACCACTTCACTTATTCACTATAAATCGTCTATGAGCAAAACAATGCAATCATATATACTGGAGAATAACTCTATTAATAAAAAGACATTTATATTTATGTATTTACATTTATATTTGCATTTAAGGCATGTTATGTTCCTTTTAAACACGTATTTGACTGTTGAGATGCCATTTTGCGTTATTCATCACCTCTACTTGCAGTGGGACTTGATTTTGACTGCTTTGTCTCATAGCTTGCCGACTTGGCCTTTCTGATGCATCTGAGCATCACTGAAGCTTTCCATGTGACACACATTGCCAATTGCAGCCGTGTTCACCTTTCTTGTCACCAAGGCACTTATGTTGTCAATGCTCAGGCTGGCTGTGTATTTGGTCTTGTTTTTGGTGACAAGATTGAAAATCATCTCGATATCAACTTTGCTATAGACGAAATCTCCATGCCTCCCCTCTTTAACAGGCCAATGTCTTGCCAGGCCTCATCAGTGAACTTGCTGAGGGTGCTGTCCTCAAAGCTGGCGGTTTGATATATCCTGAACTCATCTTCCACTTGATCCACAGTGACCTCTTCAGGCAGAATAGAAAGAAAGAGGCTGATAAAAAACCAGAGAGAATGGAATTTCAGACTGCCTCTGCCACAACAGCATGCATAAGCAGCCCCTCCCCAAATGAAAATTTGGTAAACATGTCGTCAGCTGCAGATGAAAAGAACTTCCTCACATCTTTGAAAAACAGCTCTGCCTCTAGGTTACCATGACTTTGGATAAAGGTTGTCATGGACAGTTGAGAGATCCTCATGAGGTAGCTCATTTTCCCTTGTGCTGATTGGCTTGAATCCTCTACCAACTTCATTGATCACAGTGATCACATGCTGTGGCTTACAGAATGAAAGCAATACCTTTTAGCAGGTGCAGCTCCAATGTCAGAAGCAGGATATGTATGCATGGCCTCTCTTTTTAAAGTATTTGGTTGCTGATGTCGAACACAGGTATGGCTCTCTTCAAAAAGAGTGAATACACCTTTGACATTGGGGTGGTAAGGAGCTAAAGTATCTTCTCAAGTTCTGACATATCCATTTTCTCTTCTTTCTTGGTTCTTTTTTTCAGCTCTTTTTCCATTTTCATTTTGCTTAAAGAGGAACCTGTTTAAGTTAATCTGCACCAAGGTGTGCAAGAGCTTTAACTTCTAGTGTGCTGGTAAAAGGCATGGCTTTAGGGTTCTGGGTGGGACGAGACGGATGTGTGGGCAGCTTTGGTGGGATAGATAAGGAGAGCTTGGGCTGCAGTGTAGATGGCATGCTGGTGGATGGTGTGAATATAGACTTCTGGGGAGGGCCAGATGCAGACTTTGGCAACTTGGAGGAACCTGAGGGCTCAGTCTTCTTTTTCTTCCTGCATCCACCTCATTTTCAAAGAAAGCAGTAAGACGATCCCACTGTTGCAGTAGATGGTTCACACACTGGCCCAGAGACAGCCAACTTGTGGAGGCCAGCTTGAGGGTCTTCCTCACCTCTGCATAACCCATGATCTGTATGTTATGTGGACTTGACTTTCTCTTGCTGCTTTTGTCCAGATATTAATAAATCATGAAAAGAAAGTCTTGAATGGGGTTTTAGATGGCAGGCACAACCAACTAGTTAGATGTGTGGACATTGTGCCTTCAAAAAAACACAAAGGGGTACATTTTTATGTCCTCCATATCTGTGCTCGCATCTGTAGCAAGGCTGTATGGAGATCTGCTTCCCTGCTTTTGTAATGCACTCATCATCGTTCCTGGCTAGTGTTTTCACTATACAGACTGTATTGGTTATGACACAGCCATACTGTTTAGGCATCTCACTAATAGGAAACATCTTCCTAAACAGTTTTCCGGCAGTGAATGTAGTCAAAATGCAGTCAAAAGGGTTTCTGTCCGAATTCTGTCCGAATCATGCGCTTATAGGAAGAATGAATTAATTCTAGGGACTGAATCTGTAACCACCATCACTTTAAAATGTTTTCTCCCCTCCATGTGGCATTCCTTCATAATTTTAATTTTGACTGGTCACTGACCAGTCAAAAAGTGACCAGTCAAAATTTGACCTGATTCTAAAATCTCACTTGCACTACTGCACTGGGCTATAATGTTCAGTGTAAGTCAAAAGTTTCAGTACACCTGAGTAAAACCATTTTAACTGTATGATGTGTGTTTATACAAACTGATAACCAAAAATGAATTTTACTCATTCAATTATTTAACAAAAATGGAAAGTCTTTACTTTGTGTATTTCAACATGTTTTACTTTTCAAGTATTTAACTTATGTTGTATTGTTTAAAAAAGCAAAACATGATGTAAAACACTGTCAATTATGAATTAAACTGAAGTTGCTATTAAGGATTTACATTTTCTTCAATAATTAAATAATTGAATCAGCTTATATAGGCACACATCACATAGGCACATCTACTGCTCCTGATAGTTTGTGAAGAAGTTCTGGGGGGGCATAGACTTGCTTCTTTTTCAGGTTTTTTAGGCCTGCTGTTCTCTCTGTCCCTGTCAGTGCCCTCCTCATCTGATATCATGTTTACTTTAACCCCTTAAAATACCAGGCTTATTACATACTAAGCCTTATTATACAGTAAATACAAGGACTTCAATGCAAAGCAGTTGAGCTATTCTTAGGTTATAGAAGTGCGTAATAAAACTTTGGCCTTTAAGGGCTGAACTGTAAGGTACTAGAAAAAGTCACGTTAACAATTTGTGGTACATGGGCAAGATAACCTAATGTTACTTTGCCAACTTAAACGCCTGGTGAACAAGCAAGCTAGCTTGCAAATTACGTAACATTTCGCTCAGGTTACATTTTCCAAAGGTTGGCAGGTCTGCCTTAACTTAAGTTCCATATTCCATAGCCACTCCAGCCAATTGACCTTTGCAAAGGAGGAGTTAAAAGCACCGTCCTCCTTTGTGGAGCAGGTTAGATGAAGTCAGTAGAAAGATTGAGAGGGATAAAACCTGATTGGTTAAACTCTTCGTCTTCTTTTGTTTTTCAGAAGTCTAAACGCTGCTGCCTGTTACCGTTAGATCTGAGTACTGCACATGCACAACTGAACACACAGGCGTCACCAGCTTTTTGTGTAGTTCATGGTGACACATCTTATTGTACTTTGTAGTGTACTTTGATGTTGGCTGGTCTGCCGGTTAAAAGCCTGATTCAAATATCTTTAGAAAAACATCAGAGATATTAGTTCAGCCAATAAAAATAAAATGCTAAATTTCTGTAGATTGTGCACCACTGCTTGTGAGGGGTATTCTTCAGAAACCTCTCCTGGGCCCTCCTTCCCACATTCTACCCCAAATTAAAAACTCTTAAAATCTACACAATTCAAAGGACATCATTAAGACTGCAAATTTTGGTGAATGGAGATGACTTTGGGTTTGAACGTAATCCTGGTGGTATTTACACTATTACCCTGTGATGTAAAAATACCCTGTGATCTTCTGTAACTGCAAAGGAATACTGTTAAATTTTTGTATCTGGATTACGTGTTATATGTTTTCCATTAAAAGTGAAGTTAGCTCTGTCTGTTACAGACTGAACCAAAAGCAATGACAACACACTTTCTGGATTTTTACCCAATTATCTCCCCAATTTAGTCGTTTCCAATTCCACCCGCTAGTTAGGACTCCCCCAGTCACATGATACTATCAACGCTAGGAGGGTGAAGGCTAACACAGGCTTCCTCCGAGACCTGTGAAACCAGCCACCGCTTCTTTTCGAACTGCCGCTCACGCAACGTCGCCGGACAGCCGAACACGCTCGGAGGAAAGCGCCAACCGCCAGATCTGTTACGGCAGCTAACAGACGCCTGCGCTGACTAGCATCGCGTTGAGTGATGGGGGGGCCATCCTACCCATCCAGAGAGAGCGAGGTCGATTGTGCTCTCTTGGACTCCCGGACAACACACTTTTAAAAAGCTAATTAACAATGATACATTGGGAAGAAACATGAACCTTGCACCCCCATCCCAATCAACACCTGTGTACAGATTTGCTTGCTGAACATGACTGAGTGGTATTTGAAATAGAAATGTTCCACTGCGGTGATAATTACATTGTGGTGATGCTGTCCGTACTCGTTTCCTATCAGCTCTGTCTTGACTTTCCTTCTGCTTTCTGGAGGGACCTTTCTTAAGAAAGTTCAGGGCAGCATAGGTTAAGCCTTCTGCATCCACAACCTGAGATTCAACAAGAATCATTACAATCCATTACTGACCACATGGAGAACATGTGTTACAAGTACAGTAAGAAATGTGTAACCAGCAAATATTTAAACAGTTTCTGCAGATTCAAGGACAGATCTGTGTTTATTTCAAGAAACATAAACACTAATGATAGACATGTTTACCTGATTAGTGTGGCTTAGCTGGGCGTTTGCAGCACCTTTACAGAACAACAACAGAAAAAAGCAATGTTTGCATGCATTAAGTGATTTAAATTTCAGTAAAATAGTTATATAGTGAGCGTAAAAACCAAAACAAACCTTTTCGTTGACTCATAAGTAGAAATCCAATCAGAACCATGATCACAATAATGGATATAAAATTTGATATTGACAAGGCGATGACAATCCAGCTGTTATTTTCTGAAATTATAGAACACAAATACCTTGCTTTAGTGTCAGATGATGTATTCTTTAACAAGAGTTGATTGTAAAACATTAGCATGCAGATAAATTCCATCACAGAACAGAAGCTCTATTCTATCAAAAGTCTCACCTTGTAAAGTAACTTTAGTTAGATCTCCAAACAGTATCTGTCCACATGCAGCCATAGCACAGTAGTAAGTTCCAGCATCAGAGAGGCTGAGGTTTCTCTTGGGGAGTTTGTAGACACAGCTCTGTGTAGGAGAATCAGTCTCAGCGCTTTTCTTACACTCATCACTCCTGTTTCCATGAGTGTAAATGATTCCTGGATGAGATTCTCCTGATCCATGTCTGAGCCAGTACACACTGTGTTCTCCTGAACAGTTTGAAGTAAGAGATCGTACTGAACACTGGAGAGTAACAGACTCTCCTGTCTTGATCACCATTTCAGTCATAGGATGTCGGTCAGTCTTCTCAGCTTTGAAATAAATTGACAAAAACAAAACAGAAATAATACTAACAACAATGACATGAAAACTTCATAAACAGAAATGAACTTAAAATCTTGGAATGAAATGAATGGAAGTAAAAGTTACAGATATTACAGTAAAGTTAGAGAGAGCTGTTTACCTTGAAAAAGTAAAAGAGTCCCAGATCCAAACTCTACAGCATTCTGCTTTACTTTTCCACAGAAATATAGTCCTGTATCCTCTTCCTTTATTCCATTAATATTGAGACCAAATGCTTCTTCATCCAGAGTTAAACGTCCATCGCTAAACCCTGGTGTAAATCTGGGTTTCCTTTCATTCCCCAAATAATCTCATAACATACTCTGGCACTTTTCCTAAACTCTGCTTATACCAAGCTAAAAGATTTTTATGGTCTTTGTCTGTGATCTGGTCACATTTTATAGTAACATTACTTCCACTCCTCACAGTTTGTACCTGAACCTCAGAGATGTCAGTGTTCACTGAAAAAAAAGTGTGCAATACTTTCATTTGCAGTAGAAATATATTGTACAGTATTTCGTATTTTATATAAACAAATTCAAAATTTCACTTACCTGTTATAAATAGACAGAGAATGGTGATGAGTGTGATCATTGTCGCTGCTTCGACAATAAGGCAGTGAAGTAATGAGGTCTATTCAGTGGAAATGCCAGCCCTGTGTCATACCTGATTGGACATTTTGAAGGTGCGCACTACTTTCATTGGTCCTGTATTTGTAAGGAAATATCAAAACTTTGTCCAGTTCTTTTCAAATAAAATACATATCTCTGCTACATTTTCTCTATATATTGATGTTCACTAGAAATAGATGTTGTAGATTTGGTGGTGACTTGTCTATATCTGCAATGTTTCATGCAGTGGAGGAGTGAAGGCTAGCAATAAATTGTGTTTATTCTGATTGCATGACAGGTTTAGCCTTTAAATTATTTGCATACAACACAGTTCTGTCTTGTCTTTATGCGTGCGTATTTTTGATATGAAACACTTGCTGACGTGTGTTTCACTGGTATTCTGATGCACTGCCTTGTGGTCAGCATTGCTTCACACCAGAGAAAAAGTGTTAAAATTGAGGTTAAGGCTGCTTTAACTTACTTGTCAGTTCACATGAACATTTAAAAACGTCAAACGAGAACAACTCAAACTAACACAACTGGAAATTATTTGCTATCTTTCGTTTTATTCTAGGTTAGTTTGAAGTAATGAGCTGAAACTTGTAGTGGGCGTTTCCAATAGATGCAAATATCAAAATAAATCTATCTATAAACTAGAAACTAGTTCCACACTTATGCAGTAACATAGATGTCCATATCCAAGGTTTACCACACTAATTTGGCAACAGACATCCATACCCAAGATCTACAACACAGATATGTAACATCTACTGCATGTTTACAGTAACACGGAAAAACATAACTCAGTTTTACCTCAATGGTACATTAGCATAAACATCCATACCTGTAGACATTCACACATACACAGATTCATGGGTATTTAAAGTGCATTGTTTAGCAGCCAGACAAGAGGAAGCCATACTAAATAAGATCAAATAAGAAGCGTTAATTATAAAACAGCGTCTCACATAACTCATGCTTATGTGTTATAATTATTCATAAATGGTCCACTGTCAGGTTGGGAGACTCTATTGTGGAACAATTCCAGAAGAATAATGTTAAATGCTGAGCTGGAGTGTAAAAACAGGCTTGCATAGGCCCTGGCTGGTCAAGGTGGTGAAGGATAAAGTGATGTCCCTGTTCACCATGGATATGTTTGCCCAATATGCAAACGGCAGAAGGTCCAAGGGGGGGTTTGTCGTGTCCTTTAAGTATGCTGCTACCAGTCTCTCAAAGGATTTCACGATGACCAAGGTGAGGGCAATGGGCCTAGAGTCGTTCAACCCTGTGTTGGTGGCTGTTTTTGGGGATGAGCAGTGTTGTTGAGCATTTGAAGCAGGAATGTAGCTCACATAACTCGAATAATCTGCATGAAGACTGGTGCAAGTTGGTCAGAGCAAACCTTCAGACAGGAGCGCGCGACACCATCTGGGCCTAGCACCTTCCTAACCTTCTATCTCAGGAAGTGTCAGCGCACATTCTCTTCACAGTGCAGGGCTTGGTGGGAGAGGTGCTGATGTGCTGTGGTTTGAAAGGGGTGTGAAATAGAGCTGGAGAGGTTTGTGGTGCTATGCTTTTCACACCTGCAGAAGTATGTGCCCAGCCAAACAGCAATATGCATTCTTTAAAGCAAGGCAGCACTGCATGTGTTATTTTACCTAATGTGGTAAGTAACATGTTGTCAGTGTTTGGCCTGTCTGTGAGTAAGGTTAGCTCTATTGAAGTCTCCTAAAACTGAAAACATAGACTGGTTATTCTGTTCAGATTGAAATACCAAAGCAAGCAACATTTTTAATTGATTATTGGACAATTCAGTAAACCCAGAACTGCTGGCTATACATTTTCTTTGGTATTCTTCAAGATGTGAATAAACAGACTACAGTCATTGGCTGTGTGTTTTAAAGCCAGGGTGCACTGCAGTCTGCACCTCGCATACCTTAATGCAGGGCATCCTTTCTATGATAATGCAAACTCTGCGTCAGTTTCTTCTAATCTAGGGCCGGGTGTTAGGTGATAGATGGTTGCCCTTGCAACAATCTAGCTGCTCCACCTCCACTCAGCATGCTGTGCTGTGCTTATTTGTAGCTGTGCTTGGAAGTACAGTTATGTGTCACCAGGGTGAACAGCAGTGGGCTAAGCACACTAATCCCAGCAGACTCTTTGCAACTTATGTGGAATGGAATTATTGTTAAAGTCAATAAACAGCCTTCATACATAAGTGTCTGTTGGGATGGTGATTCATGTGGTTTTTAAGTGACCCTTTCAAAGTACTAAGGCTAATTGAGTGCCAGGGGCAATAGTGAATAAGTAAAGCATTTAGGCATGATAGCCTGGCTCAGGAAGATGTTCAAGATGTCAATGAAAATATCTACTCATTTCTTGAACAGACAGCTTGGTATACTCTCCATTGCATGGGTTTACTCTGGATAGAGTCCTCCTAACATCTGCTGTGGACAAGCAGAAACCCTGTTGTTAACCTCATAATGTTCAGAACTAGGATAATTCTCATGTAGTGCTACATGCTACTGCTTTTTTGTTATATTTATGATGTTGGAATTGTGCTAAAACACTGGGAAAAAGTGCCGCCCCTTGAATCTGCAAGGATCGTCTTTGTAGCTATTAGAATTTTCAGTCTAGCCAGAACCTCACTGTGTCTGTGTTGTTTAGCCTGTGGTCATTGCTGCACATGCACTTAATGGGTGTCATAGCTCACAGAAAAAAACACATCGTTCACAGGATGTTGTTTTTACAGCTAGAGATCACAGTAGTGAAGTGTTTCAGTTGCCTTTTTAGATCACATTCTATTTTTACAAACCACATTTCTTGCAAAGCATTTTGAAAAAGACTGGTCCCTGATAGAGATCTATTTTGTGATACTAGAATCCTTAGTAAACAGAGTCTTTTTTCCTCCTTACAAAGCACACAAGTGCTATCTCATTATTTTGCTTCTATCTGTCAAGCATTGAGGTCCAGATGAACTCAGAGTTTTAATGGCAGTTGTGTAGGGGTACTGAAGCAACTAAAATAAATAAAAATAGTCTAAAAATAAATGAATTATGAATATAAAATATAAAAATTTGGGCATCCCTGGCCAAATTACGTATTTTGTTGAGTTTTGTGCGGCAAACTGTTTTAAAAAAAATATGTTCCCCACAAATTTGAATGCACAATTACTTGATATTTGATGAACTTATGATTTTATGCATGTACAACTGGTCAAAGCTGTGTTTACTAGTCATGTACTGGCTAGCTTTTTTGGATTATGATCAAAATTAGCTAACACTGTCACTACCGAAACATGGTAAAGCTTCAGAAATGGAATGTTCAGTCATTTTTAATAAAATAAACACAATTAAGGTATAAAGTCACTGAAAGGGATTTTAGCACACAGCCTGGTATACTCTCCATTGTGTGAGTTTACTCTAGATAGGGTCCACTAACATCAGCTATGGACAAGCAGAATCCCTGTTGTTCACCTAAAGTCCAAGTCAGTGAAAAATCCAAAATGTGCTTCCAGCACTGACTTTGAATCAGTTCAGTAGAACGATCTATGTATATAAAATGGTAATTGTGCCATGTGCAAATTTTAGACAACCTACTAAGTCAGTAACACTCCCATTGGCAAGTGCTTTTTGAGGCCAGCTAGGCGTCTTTCTATCCTTTGGCTCACTCTTCTTTGCACAGCATTCTGCACTATTTTCTTAGGCTATCTTGCATACACAGCCTGTTTAAGATGTACTTACAGATTTCCAGTGATAGATTAAGATTAAATGACCCTTATTAGTCCCACAAAGGGGAAATTCAACCTCTGCTTTTAACCCATCCGTGAAGTGAAACACCACATACACACTAGCGAGCACACACACTGGGGGGCAGTGAGCACACTTGCTCAGAGCAGCAGGCAACCCTATCCGCAGCACCCGGGGAGCAGTTGGGGGTTAGGTGCCTTGCTCAAGAGCACCTCAGTCATGTACTGTCGGCTCTGGGGATCAAACCGGCGACCTTCCCCTCACAGGTCCGGTTTCCCTAACCTCCAGCCCATGACTGCCACTACATTGAAGTAAGTTAACTCCGTGGGCCATTCCAAAAACTTCAGCTTTTGTTTCTTAAAGTAGTTTTTTTTTGGATTTTGAGGTCATTGTCTTGTTGTAGAAGCCAATGTCTTTTCAGTTTCAGTTTCTTAACTGACTGTGTCAAATTTGCTTACTTATTACTCACTTATTGGGATCAAAAAAAGCCTCTGTCCCATACTGATGATTTTCACCACTGATTATTCGTTTGAACTAAGATTAAAGGAAACTAAAAAGAAAAAATGGTGAAAAACGTCACTTGTGTATACAGAAGCTTTGCACTGAGTTAAGGCACTGGCACAATTGAGTTTATGAGCATCTAAACCTCTAAAAACTACCACACTAATCAAATCATTACACCCATTACTCTTACTTAAATATGTTTACCAGGTGCGTCTTAGGGGTGGTGTTTGGTGGTCTCAGATCTCTGCACTTGGTTTGTCACTTTAAATGTATCAGATCACTGATGCAATACATTCTGCAATCCATGTGCCCAGATTACAGACTTTGCTTCACTTTGCTTGTACTGCAAGAACAATATGAGCATCTGTGATGAGTCAAATGTTAAAACAGGCAGATTTTGCGGGCAATGCTGCACTATTGTCTTTGGTGCAGACCATCATAACTTTGTGTTCCCACCAGCAGTAAACTGACCTGGGGTTCATTTGAAAGCGAACAGAGACCTGCATTTTTTGCCAGACACGGTTTATTCGCTTTAAAATGACTATTTTGCTGCTTTCAGGTGACTACATTTTGACGTTCCCCTCGTTCCTTCCCACCACCACCAGTTGGGTCCCTGTCTGGTTGTCTGGGGGGTAGGCTCTGCCCCTGCCGTCTCTACCTGGCAGGATCAGTGAGGGTCCCGACACTCCAAGACCTGGGCCGAGGACTGACCTACACCAAAGTCTCCTTAATTTCTACTGAATTGTTATCCTTCAACTTGAAAAAAATATTATTGAGGATATAAAAAATTGTCCTCCTTCACTCTTTCTAGTACAAAGGGATTAAAAGGCCTCTATTGGACTCCCTTTCTTGTAGACACAGCCACTTGAGAAAACAGCTTGGTAGTATGTGCAGTGCTTATGTTGATTATTTTGTTAAATTTAAAGTGTATATTCTTCAAACAAACATCACATCTAATGTGCATGTCATAAGATCAGTTTGGATTCATCAGAACTCAGCATGCACATATTATCTGACCCAGGCCAATATGGTAGTTGGTGTCTTATATGGTACTAAAGGAAATACTTGTACAACACAGTACAAGCTACAGACTGGAAAAGTTTCACCAAAAGGACACAACAACTCCAATTCTCTTTCTCTTTTGGCTCCATCAATAAGTCGATGCCCAGGAGTCAGTCACCACTCTTACTCTTATCCACATAGGGGTGAAGTGTTCACACGTGTCATAGGTCCCCACCAAACAAGGTCTGTGGGAAAGGACCCTTGGTTTCCTGGGTGTAGACATCTATCATTTCTCATGCAGAAATTTAAAACTAGAAGTGATGCACTTGTATTAGCAAATCTTCAGTTGTATCTATGTGTTTTATTTAACATTGCTCCATCATTGCTATTATACTTTTTTGCTTTTGAGAATGCAGAATGTTCAAAGCCACAACCATTTTGTAAATGACCCGTAACATGATATAATGAAACACATCGGTTGAAACCGTTAAAGGTCAGTTATGCTAAACGTTGGACAACGTTGGAGTGCATGTTTGAAAAGTTTCCACTCCTCTCTTAGAAGGCTTCCTTCCTTTCTTTATTGTTTTCCTTCGTATGAAACTGTTTCATCTTTGCTATTTAAGCCTTGTTTTTGATGTGGTTAGAAGTTTCAGCAGTCCACTATGTGTGTTCCATCGAGACTGTGGTTACTGCTAAATATACACTCAAGCACGGGATATAGTGCATAAGTCAGAGAAGTCATGGTCAACCTAACACAGACTTGTGCAAATCAGTCACTACCTGGCTTTGTACAATGCATGCCAGGTTTAAATTTAATCTGACTTGCATTGGCACCACCGTGAATCTCAAAGAACCAAGGGGGACAGCAATCCTCAGATCTAGGATCTTTGTGAGCTGAAAGAAGACTTAATGATAGAGCTTAATTCTCATAAGTTAGATGCTCCACTGACTACCACGACATTTGATGCTTTTTATATTCTGAGCCTATTCATTGTTACTGATTATAAAGGCCTATAGGTTTTATTCCATGAGTGATAACTTGCAATAGTTATGGCCCCTAGTCATGCACTGTGGTCTCTACTCATGGAAGCTTGAGCAAAAGATGGGCCAGGAAGACTCTAATGCTGTGTCATTCACTCATTCATTATTCCTGACCGCTCACAGGTCTACACATCTTTAAAATGACGACTTATGTACCTATTTTGCTGCTTTCAGGTAACTACATTTTGACGTTCCCCTCGTTCCTTCCCACCACCACTAGTTGGGTCCCTGTCTGGTTGTCTGGGCTCTGCCCCTGCCGTCTCTACCTGGCAGGATCAGTGAGGGTCCCGACGCTCCAAGACCTAGACCGAGGACTGGGCCTACGCCAAAGTCTCCCTAATTTCTACTGAATTGTTATCCTTCAACTTTTGTTAATCATAACTTTTAAGATTCATCAGAACTCAGCATGCACATATTATCTGACCCAGGCCAATATGGTAGTTGGTGTCTTATATGGTACTAAAGGAAATACTTGTACAACACAGTACAAGTTACAGACTGGAAAAGTTTCACCAAAAGGACACAACAACTCCAATTCTCTTTCTTTTTTGGCTCCATCAATAAGTCGATACCCAGGTGTCAGTCACCACTCTTACTCAGCCTGCCTCTTTTGTTGTTTCTGGTTACTCTCTGACCATTTGCTAGTAAACATGAAGAGACTCCCAGTGGTTAGAAGATGCACTCTCAAGCACATAGAGGCAACATCTGTTCCAGAGAGCAAAGGGGAGAGTCTGTGAGTGGGCTGCCTCTCTGTCTCAGGAAGTGGGTAAAAGGATCTTCTTGTCCTTTTAAGGATGCATGACACTTCTCTAAGATGAGTCTGTCCTTTCAACAAGATAACAGTGAACCAAAGACCTTTAGACTGTTACTATTACCTCCACTAATAGCCATGCTAGCAAGTGGCTTCCTCTGAGCCTCTGAAACTCTTGCCTTGCCAGTCTTCAAGCCCTTAACCAAGCTGACCTATGAGTTCATAAGCATTCATACAGTCTCATACGAATCTTGAGTTTTGTCCCTGGTTCATCCAGATCCTACCTCTATGGCCTCGGCTGCTCCTGCCCTTAACACAACTTAATACAGCTGCACCTGGAGAGTTTTGTTTTTGTAAAGAAAAAGAAGTTTCTGCTTCACCACAGCTGTATTCACGTGCTCCCATCATGTGCACTTGAGTAAAAGGTAAAAATGACCACCACAGCTTGTATATTCTGTTCCTTAATGTTCTATTCTGCTATTTATATTCATATATTAATTCCACACATCGGAAAGACAAACCGCAAGCTATGTTTGAATATCATTTTTTGAATATCAAATATTTTTTAATCGTTTGGCCAAACAAAGTCCGACCCAGCCAAATAATTTGCATAATAACGTGTGCTTTCATGCCCACTGATGTGAGTGGTTAGGGCCTAATTCAGCCTCCTTTTGTGCGAGCCAATCCGCTCTCAGCACAGAACTATAAAGCTGCCTTGTGGAAGTTAAGTACAGTTGCTGTTAAAACTGGTAGGAGCTGCATCCTGATCGATTACTTTTATCTTCAAAAGCTGTAAGTGTCTCAGTCTCCTATACTTAAGTGTAAAAGCAACGTTAACCTTAAATTCCACCTAAAACCTAAATCCCATCCTAATCCTAACCTTAACTGTAGCGCTGTTAATGATATGGTGAGTTTCACCACATAGTTTGTAAATAATTTCAGCACTCATAGATAATTTGAAGGTAAAAATCAAAACAAAATATGGCAAATACTTTTTGTTCCACTGACATTGTGTTGCAGACATGTTTTAGAGTGTACATATACATTACGCTTTTAAAGCGCATATATACATTATTTACTAATCATTTACTGAAGTGTGTGTAAAGTGTAACTGAAATGGAAAAGTGTTTTTGTGTTTCAGGAGATGCATTACTTGATGAGTTTGGCCATGATTTCATTGTGTTTACTTATTTTGCTGTCAACAGCATTAGGTATTTTTTTCATTTGTTAATCGCAATTTGTTTCCTGCTGTAACACACATGGCTGTATCTAATACACAGTTTTCATGGATATTCAAACAGCAAGTTTTTCTTTGTTTCCTTTGTTTTAGGTGGTACCTCAAAAGTTCACATTATCTCTCAAAGTGGACTGAAGTACATTCAATATGGGAAAACTATCAGTCTGAATTGCTCTTTTTTATCCCCTGATGAATCAACAACTACATGGTTCAGACACACTCCAGGAGAAAAGCCCCTACTCATCGCTTCTGCTTACCATTATATACCTGCTGTATATTATAATGGCTTTGACAAGATCGGTCGCTTTAAAGTATTAAAAGAAAAAAGCAGTTTTACTCTGAGTATCTCAAATGCAGAACCATCTGATTCAGCTACATATTACTGCTCTGTTGCATATTATACAGATACTGCATTAGCAGACTGGACAGTTTTAGTCCTCAAAGGTAGGTGGTAGTTAATTACAGCACTATATGTAGCCTATGTACCTTCACCTCTTTCTGTACTGAAGATTATATCTTTGCCATAAAATTGGGATTTATCTTCATCTCACTCGATATCTGAGAAAATGTATATTTTTTTTCTCTCTTTAGGTTCATCTTCAAGTGTCTCTGCTGTTCTCCAGCCTCCTGTATCAGATCCTGTTGAACTGGGAGGAGATACAACTTTGCAGTGTTCAGTACTCACAGATGCGTCTGCAGGAGAACACAGTGTGTACTGGTTCAGACATGGATCAGGAGAATCTCATCCAGGAATCATTTACACTCATGGAAACAGGAGTGATGAGTGTAAGAAAAGCTCTGAGACTGATTCTCCTACACAGAGCTGTGTCTATAAACTCCCCAAGAGAAACCTCAGCCTCTCTGATGCTGGAACTTACTACTGTGCTGTGCTCATGTGTGGAGAGATCATCTTTGGGAACGGAACTAAACTGGACTTTGTAGGTAAGAGCAGATATTTAAGTAACATCAAACCCTAATAAGGAACCATTTGATGTTGTCAGAACATCTGCCTTACAATAAAATTACAAAACTACTTGATAAATAATATTTAAATCTGCTTTCTTGCTTTTTATAGTGAACAGTGGTTTATACCCAACCATTTTGGCTTTAGCAGCATCAAACATCATATCTGTGGCTGTGACTTTATTTATGTGCAGAAAATCACACATCTGTCATCATAAAGGTAGGTTTTGACACAATTGTTGAGTGGCTACCATTGCTTATTTTTGTAGTTTTTGCCAATCATACAGTAATGTAATACATTTGAATTGTTTACTTATTTGTTGAAGATGCTGCTGAAGGTCACAGAGTTCAAGTAAGCCAGGTATTTCTCCCACTTTCTCATACCTTTTCTGCTAAACTGAAACCACAGAATCTTGCTCTGTAGTGAAATCTATTACATACTGTCTCTTTCTGCAGGCTGCATGCAATGAAGCTTTGTACTTTGCAGCAGGGAATGTCAGCAATGAAGCATTATCCTACAGAGGGACTAGAAAGGTGTCTAAAGACTCTGAAGTGTGCTCCCAGGTCATATATTACCAACAAAACTGAACTTTCTAAGGCTAACAAAAATCCCTTCCCTTTGTTACTCAGGGAATTTTGCTGACTGATGGGTAACAAGCTTATCATTTCTTATGATGTCATATTTTCCTGTTAACTTTTTAATTTTATTTACTGTGAAAGGTAATTATTAAAAGTGGATACTATTTTAGATACAAGTCTGCGCAGTTTCTTTGTGATTGTGTGTGTGTGTGTGTGTGTACGTGCGCAAGGGGAGTTCAAATGACTCCTGTTTTGACTTCTGTAACTATGTGGAGCCAGTGACAGTAGACTGCAAGTTCTGTTAGGCTTTATTAGGGCTTCTCTAAATAGTGATATCGGCACTGGAAGATATATCTATAATACCAACACATAATCAGAAGCAAATCTGTGATCAAAAACCTGGTACATTGCACAAAGGCAGAGACACAGAGATCAAGGGGAACACAAGGGGACCATACGGAACACATTCTGATGGCACAGAATTAAGTACCTTTGAAAGTACAGAATATAGTTATTTTTTAAGGAATACTGTTATTAGGATTTAATTTGGACTATGCAACATCAACAACCCCCTCCTTTAAGTGCTCCTGTGAAAAGGCTGTGGCAATAGTAATATGTGTATCTTGGTTTTTGTCAAAAATCTGGACTGTCAGAAAAATGTTGATACTCATCATATTAATCATTTTCACACTGGGTTATCAGACCCTAAGAATAATATTCCAATATCTACATGTACCTCATTGATATAAATGGGGTGGTCCTGGGTTTTTGTAAGCTGTAGTCATACATATATCACAAGCCTGATGTCACTTGTCCCTCCCACATAGCGTTCATCAAAGATATGCGTCAAAGCTTGAACAGTCTCACTCTCTGAGTTTGAGCAACCTTGCAAGTGAAAGCTAACGTAGCAAGCATAGACTACTGTGATAATTCCATCACCACCAGTGAACATGAGCTATCTGCTGGAACTTCAGTCTGATTCTAAATATCAGAATTGTTAGTTTTGTACATGTAGGCCTGATTCTAAATCTAATTTGTTGCTTTACCTAATTGAGTAGACTATTAGTGCAGAGTCTTGAACAGAGAGATGTCAATGAAGCATAATCCATTGTAAGAATGGCACATAAAAATATGCACAAATTAGTTTATTTACAATAATGTACAACTTATCAAGTATCAGCTCATATGTGTGTAAACAGATGTTTGCAACTTTGCTATCAGAGATTACACACATGCAACACCTCTTGGACTGTAATTTCAACTGTCATGGTGTAAATAACAAAACTAAATAACTGAAAACTACCACAGAAAACTAATAACCATTGTGAACATTAACAACAATTACAATGCAGTCCATATGTCATTGCCTCTTTCAGTCATTCATGTTTGAGAACTCTGAGGCACAGAAACAATGAGTTTCTGAATCTGTAATTGTAAAGCATGATGAATGCCCACTGTAATTGTAAAGTATGATGAATGCCCACACTACTCCATTATCACGCTGGTGCTACTCCAAGGGTCAGTTCCTGGGCACGGTCAGCCTGCTTTTATTGTTTTTTATATAGACCTTATGTCAAAATGTATCTGTAAGTAAATGTGTGTCTTTTTTAATCTATGAAGCTTTGCAATATGATAATGAAGAGATGAAGTCTGAAGAAATTTGGCACTCAAGCATAGGATGTATTTCATAAGGGGAAAGAATACAGCACATTCACAGTTAGAAAAAATAATGGGCGCACACACACGCACACACACACACGCACACACACACACACACACGCACACACACATATATATATATATATATATATATAGTATATGATATATATATATATATGTATATATATATATATATATATATATATACACTATAATGCCAAAAGTATTCGCTCGTCTGCCTTCACACGCATATGAACTTGAGTGACATCCCATTCTTAATCCATAGGGTTTAATATGATGTCGGCCCATCCTTTGCAGCTATACAGCTTCCACTCCTCTGGGAAGGCTTTTCACAAGGTTTAGGAGTGTGTTTATGGGAATTTTTGACCATTCTTCCAGAAGCACATTTGTGAGGTGAGACACTGATGTTGGACGAGAAGGCCTGGCTCACTGTCTCCGCTTTAATTCATCCCAAAGGTGTTCTATTGGGTTGAGGTCAGAACTCTGTGCAGGCCAGTCAAGTTCTTCCACACCAAACTCACTCATCCATGTCTTTATGGACCTTGCTTTGTGCACTGGTGCGCAGTCATGTTGGAACAGGAAGGGGCCATCCCCAAACTGTTCCCACAAAGTTTGGAGCATGAAATTGTCCAAAATCTCTTGGTCTGCTGAAACATTAAGAGTTCCTTTCACTGGAACTAAGGGGCCGAGCCCAACTCCTGAAAAACCACCCCACACCATAATCCCCCCTCCACCAAACTTTACATTTGGCACAATGCAGTCAGACAAGTATCGTTCTCCTGGCAACCGCCGAACCCAGACTCGTCCATCAGATTGCCAGACGGAGAAGCGTGATTTGTCACTCCAGAGAACACGTCACCACTGCTCTAGAGTCCAGTGGCAGCGATTTACACCACTGCATTCGATGCTTTGCATTGCGCTTGGTGATGTAAGGCTTGGATGCAGCTGCTCGGCCATGGAAACCCATTCCATGAAGTTCTCTACGCTGTTCTTGAGCTAATCTGAAGGCCACATGAAGTTTAGAGGTCTGTAGCGATTGACTCTGCAGAAAGTTGGCGACCTCTGCGCACTATGCGCCTCAGCATCTGCTGACCCCACTCTGTCATTTTACGTGGCCGACCACTTCGTGGCTGAGTTGCTGTCGTTCCCAACCGCTTCCACTTTGTTATAATACCACTGACAGTTGACTGTGGAATATTTAGTAGCGAGGAAATTTCATGAGTGGACTTGTTGCTCAGGTGGCATCCTATCACGGTACCACGCTGGAATTCACTGAGCTCCTGAGAGCGACTCATTCTTTCACAAATGTTTGTAGAAGCAGTCTGCATGCCTAGGTGCTTGGTTTTATACACCTGTGGCCATGGAAGTGATTGGAACACCTGAATCCAATGATTTGGATGGGTGAGTGAATACTTTTGGCAATATAGTGTATATATAGGTACACAATACACCTACAGAAGCCCTAACGCCTTTGCAGCTATAACAGCTTCCACTCTTCTGGGAAGCTTTCTGCAAGATTTTGGAGTGTCTATGGGAATTTTTGGCCATTCATCCAGAAGAGCATTTGTGAGGTCAGACATGGATGTTGGACAAGAGGGCCTGGCTTACAATCTCTGTTCTAGTTCATCCCAAAGGTGATCAATGGGGTTGAGGTCAGGGCTCTGTGCAGGCCAGTCAAGTTCTTCTACACCAAATTCACCCAGCCATGCCTTTGTAGGCCTTGCTTTGTGCACTGGGGCTCAGTCATGCTGGAACAGAAAAGCCCCTTCCCCAAACTTTCTCTACATAAACTGGATGCATACAATTGTCCAAAATGTCTTTGTCAGCTGAAGCATTAAGATTTCCTTCACTGGAACTAAGGGGTCTAGACCAACCCCTGAAAAACAACCACATATCATTATCCCTCCTCCACCAAACTTTACAGTCTGCACGATGCAGTCAGGCAGGTAACGTTCTCCTGGCATTCACCAAACCCAGACTCATCCATCAGACTGCCAGATAGAGAAGCGTGATTCATCACTCCACAGAGTACATTTCCACTGCTCCAGAGTCCAGTGACGGCGTGCTTTAAACCATTACCCCTGTGTTGCGCTGGTATGATCGAATCAGACGCAGCAGTGCTGCTGGAGTTTTTCATCACTGCTGGACTGAGTATAGTCCATCAACCAAAAATATTGACCCAACCGTGTCCTGTGGGCAGCATCCTGTGGCCACTGATGAAGGACTAGAGGATGACTAACACAAACTGTACAGCAACAGATGAGCTATCATCTCTGACTTTAAATCTACACGGTGGACCAACGAGGTAGGTATATGTAATACACTGTTAGAAATAAAGGTGCTGTGCAGGCACAATTTTTATTTATCACGGTACACACAATGTAAATGTTCCCTCAAAGGTAAAACAGTGGTTTTAAGGTCAAACTGTGTGGCTTAAATAAGTTTTTCCCAGGTGAAAAGTATGTATTAGTACCTTTTCATAACCTAATGTTTTAAAACACAACAATAAAATAAAATGCCTGGAGACGAGACGGGGTGTGTACTTCAAAATATAATTTCAATGGATTATGATACAATTATGTTCCCTGACTGAAGGTACTGAGATGTACCCTTGAGGGCACCACCCCAGTGACAGTTTACTACCTTTATTACTGAGAGTGTAGAGTCGACAGTGAGTGGACACAGTGTTTAAAAACTCCAGCAGCACTGCTGTGTCTGATCAGGGTCCAGTACATTGCCTGCTCTGTGGGTTGGTGTAGACAAATTTAGGAAGGGGTCAAAACATGGTGTCTGTCAAGGAGATTTAGACAATGTAAAAGTAAAGGATAGAGCTGCTGGTGTTGCTGAACAACACTGTGAGGGACCACAGAGGCAAATGCAGGGCCATTGCTTACAGAGGCATCTGATATTGTTAAATGTAATCCATGATTTTGTAGAAGATTTTCCACTTTTCTTTGGAGTTAGGAAAACTACTTTTTAGGATGAGGAAATATTACTCAAAGAAATTTCTGTGTTTAGGAAATGTTTAATCGTCTTCATATCCTGCCTTAATATGCACATTTGATGCATTATGTGCAGTAAAAATGTATTTATTCTGCTATTTAATTTGAGATTGTTTTCAGGTGTAAGTAATTGTAACTGTTTAAGAAACTAACTTAACTAATTTGGTGTGACTACTTGGGCCAAACCAGGTTTATAAGCCAGCACAAATGATTTGCATATTGAGCTGTAAATTTATGCCCACACGTGTGAGTGGATGGGGCCCAATTCTTCCTCCTGTAAAAGGAGCCAATCAGCTTTCAGCACAGAAAGTACAGAAGCTGCTGTTGTAGTTTTAAGTACAGAGTGACGCACAGACTTCAGCTACATCTCGAGAGGTTATCATTGTCCTTCACAAACTGTAAGTGAGCTCATCGAATGAATTCTGTTCTACTGACATTGAATTTTAGTTGGAGCTTGAATGTACATTATTTATTAATCATTTACTGAAGTGTTTATAAAGCATAACTGAATAGTGTTTTTCTGTGCTTCAGGAAATGCATTACTTGAAGAGTTTGGCCATGACTCGATTTTGTCTACTTCTTCTGCTGCCAACAGCATTAGGTACTGTTTCATTTCTATTAACTGCAGTTTGTTTCCTGCTGTAACACACATGAGTTGCTGCACTTTTAATACACTTCTTTAATAATTTATTTATTTATTTTTAGGTGGTACCTCAAAGTTAGACATTGTCTCCCTAAGTGGACAGAAGTATGTTCACCATGGAGAAAACATCAGTCTGAATTGCTCTTTTTCATCCTCTGAAGCTTCAACGACTGCATGGCTCAAACAGACTCCAGGGGAAAAGCCTCTTCTCATCGCCTCTGCTTATTATTCCAGACCAGCTGCATATTATAATGGCTTTGACAAGAGTGGCCGCTTTAATGTGTTCAAAGAAAAAGACAGTTTTAATCTGAGGATCTCAAATGCAGAACCATCTGATTCAGCAACATATTACTGTTCTGTTACATATTATGCAGATACTGCATTAGCAGACTGGACTGTTTTAGTGCTCAAAGGTAGGTGCTACTTAATTACAGCATGTACCTTCCCCACTTTCTGTACTGAATATTTTATCTATAATATAAGGTGGCACTACTCACACCTTCTCTTTTTAAATGTCACTCAACACCTGCAAAAATACATATGTTTTTCTCTCTTTAGGTTCATCTACAAGTCTCTCTGCTGTTCTCCAGCCTCCTGTATCAGATCCTGTTGGACTAGGAGGAGATACAACTTTGCAGTGTTCAATACTCACAGATACGTCTGCAGGAGAACACAGTGTGTACTGGTTCAGACATGGATCAGGAGAATCTCATCCAGGAATCATCTACATTCATCCACACAGCAGAGATGAGTGTAAGAAAAGCTCTGAGACTGATTCTCCTACACAGAGCTGTGTCTACAAACTCCCCAAGAGAAACCTCAGCCTCTCTGATGCTGGAACTTACTACTGTGCTGTGCTCATGTGTGGAGAGATCATCTTTGGGAACGGAACTAACCTGGACATTGTAGGTAAGAGCAGATATTTGAAATAAAATTGAGTAACATCAAACCTTAATAAAGGACCATTTAATTTTGTCAGAACATCTGCTATACAATAGAATTACAAAACTACAAGACGTCTTTTTATTTTCTTTTTTTTGCTCAGTGCATTTTCTTTCTGAATCACATTGATCAAAGATTTTAATAAATTATTAAAATATATTTAAATCTGCTTTCTTCCTTATTATAGTGAACAGTGGTTTGTACCCAACCATTTGGGCTTTAGCAGCATCAAACATTCTATCTGTAGCTGTGACTTTATTTATGTGCAGAAAATCACACATCTGTCAACATAAAGGTAGGTTTCATGTTAACACTGACATGATTGTTCAGTTTCTGCCATTGTTGAAATATTTTTTGCATTTTTTGTAATCAATACCGTAATGTAATACATTTGAATGGTTTAATTATTTGTTGAAGATGCTGCTGAAGGTCACAGTGTTCATATAGGCCAGGTATATATTCCACTTTCTCATACCTTTTCTGCTAAACTAAAACTACACAATCTTGCTCTTTGCTGAACTAATTATTAGTGAGATCTATTACATACTGTCTCTTTCTGCAGGCTGCATGCAATGAAGCTTTGTACTTTGCTGCAGGGAATGTCGGCAATGAAGCATTATCCTTCAGAGGGACTAGAAAGGTGTCTAAAGACTCTGAAGTGTGCTCCCAGGTCATATATTACCAACAAAACTGAACTTTCTAAGGCTAACAAAAATCCCTTCCCTTTGTTACTTAGGGAATTTTGCTGACTGACCGGTAACAAGCTTAATACATTTCTTATGATGTCACATTTTCTAGTTAACTGAGTAAAGTACTATTTTAAAATGTATTTTTTATTTTCATTTACTGTAAAAAGGAATTATTAAAAGTGGATACTATGTTAGATACAAGTCTACCCAAGTCTACTTTCTTTGTGTGTGTGTACGTGCGCAAGGGGGGTTCAAATAACTCCTGTTTTGACTTCTGCAACTATGTGGAGCCAGTGACAGTAGACTGCAAGTTCTAGTAGGCTTTATTAGGGCTTCTCTAAAAAGTGATATTGATACTGGAAGATATATTTATAATACCAACGCATAATCACACATTCTAATTACACAATCAAGTACTTCTTATCAGAGTGAGGTACCTGAAAGTGCAGAACACCTGGTGATATCTGTGAATGGTCTATGATTAGCCTTGTAAACGTGATATATGGTGAGCCGCTGCTGGTTACAGCCGGTTGGGGCTGGTTAAAACCGGTTGAGACTGGTTAGAACTGGTTTGTTTGTTTTAGAAAGGTTTTAGAGAGGTTCAGACTTCTGGAGAGCAGTTTGTTGGAGCAACCTTCGATATCTTTTGGAAGTAGACGGTATTTTTCAGCCCACTCACCATGGCGTCTGCCAAAGAACGCGCTTTCCAGTCACTGAGCACAGAGCTGGCGTGGCTGGACCGGCAGAGCTCCTTTGTCAGAAGTCGTAGCTCGAAGCCGCCCAGGAAGTTTCCCCCTCAGTGGTTGCGCCAGCCTCGTCTCTACATACACATGGAGACGCCATTCTCACACGAGCCCTGCATGGAGCCTGGGAACACCAGCGCCGCTGAGGGCCTTGCAGACCCACACCGCCACCAATCTTCACCTCCTGCAACCATCCTACGCCTACCCCTCGCCACTGGCTTGCTCATGGGGGCTCGGACCCGGACTTCTTTTTGTAATGCTCATTTCCTTGTAAAGCTGCTTTGTGACAACACCTGTTGTAAAAAGCGCTATATAAATAAACTTTACTTACTTACTTACTTACTACCCCTATGCCTGCGTTTCGAACCTCATCACCCGCCCTCAGCGCCTCGGACCTCTACACAGCACTGAATTTATATCATTGGTAGTTCTACTGTCTGCCACATTAAAGTAAATGATATAAACAGCAATGCCACTGTGTCTTGTTTTCCAGGTGCTCGTGTTCTAGATAGATGCGCTGCAGTCCTGGCCCTGCATCTGATGCGCCATTAACGGCCTGGGCTACGTGGACAACTGGTCTTCGTTTTGGGAGCAGCCAGCACTTTACTGGATGGATGAGCTTCACTCTAGTCATCTTGAATTGGTTGTCCTCTCACGGAACATCGAGAGAACCATCCACTGACTACAAAATGAAGGCCATGTAAGTAGCACAGACGAACAGCTTATAGCTAACACTAGAAATGTTAATGCTAATAATGCTAGTGCTAATACTGCAAGTAAGGCATATGCTAATAATAATACTGATTCTAAAAATACTAATGCTCATAGTCCAAACACCAATAATGTTAATGTGGACATTTCTAATGTCCCTACCGCCCTTATGTCTTATAACATTGAGACCGTGTCCGTTGCCCATCCAATTCGTATTGACGTCGAAAAATCTGTCCTAACAATGTTACTAAAGTGAAGTTAACTTCTTATAGTAGCAGCACCAGCACCTCTCGCATTAAACTTGGCCTACTCAGTATACGATCAGGGTGAATATTTAGCTCTAAACAAATCATCAATTTTTTGACCATTCTTCCAGAGGCGCATTTGTGAGGTCAGACACTGATGTTGGACGAGAAGGCCTGGCTCGCAGTCTCCGCTCTAATTCATCCCAAAGGTGTTCTATCGGGTTGAGGTCAGGACTCCGTGCAGGCCAGTCAAGTTCTTCCACACCAAACTCGCTCATCCATGTCTTTATGAATCTTGCTTTGTGCACTGGTGCGCAGTCATGTTGGAACAGGAAGGGGCCGTCCCCAAACTGTTCCCACAAAGTTTGGAGCATGAAATTGTCCAAAATCTCTTGGTCTGCTGAAGCATTAAGAGTTCCTTTCACTGGAACTAAGGGGCCGAGCCCAACTCCTGAAAAACCACCCCACACCATAATCCCACCTCCACCAAACTTTACACTTGGCACAAAGCAGTCAGACAAGTACCGTTCTCCTGGCAACCGCCAAACCCAGACTTGTCCATCGGATTGTCAGATGGAGAAGCGTGATTCGTCACTCCAGAGAACACGTCTCCACTGCTCTAGAGTCCAGTGGCGGCGCTTTACACCACTGCATTCGATGCTTTGCATTGCGCTTGGTGATGTAAGGCTTGGATGCAGCTGCTCAGCCATGGAAACCCATTCCATGAAGCTCTCTACACTGTTCTTGAGCTAATCTGAAGGCCACATGAAGTTTGGAGGTCTGTAGCGATTGACTCTGCAGAAAGTTGGCGACCTCTGCGCACTACGCGCCTCAGCATCTGCTGACCCCGCTCTGTCATTTTACGAGTTGCTGTCGTTCCCAACCGCTTCCACTTTGTTATAATACCACTGACAGTTGACTGTGGAATATTTAGTAGCGAGGAAATTTTATGACTGGACTTGTTGCTCAGGTGGCATCCTATCACAGTACCACGCTGGAATTCACTGAGCTCCTGAGAGCAACCCATTCTTTAACAAATGTTTGTAGAAGCAGTCTGCATGCCTAGGTGCTTGGTTTTATACACCTGTGGCCATGGAAGTGATTGGAACACCTGAATCCAATGATTTGGATGGGTGAGTGAATACTTTTAGCAATATAGTGTATATTTTAGTCCTTTCCAACCAAACAAATTAGTCACACTGATTAGCTCATCCAGATCATCAACATGCATGGATATGTACCAAAATCATTAAAACTCGCAAGCGTTAAACCCCTACTTAAAAAGCAAGATCTTGATCCCAATGAACTCACCAACTATAGACCAATTTCCAGCAAAGATTGTAGAAAAAGTGGTCTCACATCAACTGTGCTCCTATCTACAAGAAAATCCCTCCATGAGATGTTTCAGTCTGGCTTTAGACCCTTTCACAGTAATGAAACACCATTAACTAGAGTAGTAAATGATCTCCTTTTGCTAATATCAGTAGCTGCACTATTACTCTCTATCATCTCTCCACAAATAGACTTAACTTATAAATTGTTTGCCTCTCTCTTGTTCTCTCTCCCTTTATCTTCTCTTTGAGCTGATGACTGTCCTCCCCGCTTGATCCTGATGGATAATTTTGGAACATCGAGGAGCTACCAGCATCATGGAATTATTAATGTCCTGCTAATCAATCTCTCTCTCTCTCTCTCTCTCTCTCTCTCTCTCTCTTTCTCTCTCCCTTTATTTGAGCCCCTGAGCAACGTTTGCCTGGGTCGCCGGAGTCACCAGAGCTCCGTTGGCTGATCTGCACAGTTTTGACCACCATGGAGCTACACACTGTACAAAGCTGTACAAACCTCACCTGCATGAACTGACCCTCCTGATGCTGCTGCTGCTGCATAAATTCAAACTATTTAATTAAACATTAATCCACCTGTTTTTCCCCATTTTGTATTTTAACATTTTATTCTAACGCTGTTTGCTCTCTGGTGTCGACCAGAGGAGGATGGGTTCCCCTCTTGAGTCTTGGTTCCTCTCAGGGTTTCTTCCTTTTGCTTTTAGGGAGTTTTTCCTTGCCACTGTCGCCATTGGCTCGCTCATGGGGGCTTGGATCCGGATTTTTTCTGTAAAGTTGCTTTGTGACAACACCTGTTGTAAAAAGTGCTGTATAAATAAACTTTGACTTGACTTGAGTAGTAATACATGTACCTTGGTTTTTGAAAAAAATCTGGACTGTCAGAAAAATTTTGATACTCATCATACTAATCATTTCACACCGGGTTAGAAAACCCTAAAAATAATATTCCAATATCTACATGTTGGGTGGTCCTGGTTTTTCATAAGCTTTAGTCATACATATATCACAAGCCTGATATCACTTGTCCCTCCCCCACAATGTTCATCAAAGATATGCGTGATAATTCTGTCACCACCAGTGAACATGAGCTATCTGCCGGGACTTCAGTCTGATTCTAAATATCAGAATTGTTAATTTTGTACATGTAGGCCTGATTCTAAATCTAATTTATAACTTTTGCCTAATTGAGTAGACTATGAGTGTGGAGTCTTGAATAGAGAGATGTCAACGTAGCATTATCCATATTTTTATGTGCAAAATGGCACATAAAAATATGCACAAATTAGTTTAATTTTAAAAAATGTACACCTTATCCAGTATCAGCTCATATGTGTATACACAGATGTTTGCAACTGTGCTTTCAGAAATTACACATATGCAACACCTCTTGGACTGTAATTTTAACTGTCATGGTGTAAATAACAAAAATAAACAAATGAAAACTACAAAAAAAAAATAATAACCATTGTGAACATTAACAATAGTTGCAGTGCAGTCTGTATGTAACTGCCTCTTTTAGCCATTCATGCTTGACAACTCTGAGGCACAGAAACAATTAGCTTCTGAATCTGTAATTGAAGAGCATCTTATCTATATGGTGAATGCCCACACTACTTATTATTGTGCTGGTGCTACTCCAAGGGTCAGTTCCTGGGCACGGTCAGCCTGCCTTTATTGCTTTTTATACAGACCTTTTAAAGTAGACCTATTAATAAAGGAAATGTATCTGTAAGTAAACGTAACTGTATTTTTTAATCTATGAAACTTTCCAATATGATGACGAAGAGAGATGAAGTCTGAAGAAATTTGGTACTCAAGCATGGTATGTAGTTCATAAGGGAAAAGAATACAGCACATTCACAGTTTGAAAAAATGACACACACACACACACACACACACATACACACACACACACACCTACAGGGGCTTTTATGACATCCCATTCTAAATCCATAGGCACTAACCCCTTTGCAGCTGTCACAGCTTCCACTCTTCTGGGAAGCTTTCTACAAGATTTTTTTTTTTACTGTGTCTGTGGGAATTTTTGGCCCATTCATCCAGAGGATCATTTGTGAGGTCAGACACTGTTATTGGACAAGAGAGCCTGGCTCACAATTTCCGTTCTAGTTCATCCCAAAGGTGTTCGATGTTGTTGAGGTCAGGGCTCCGTGCAAGCCAGTCAAGTTCTTCCACACCAAACTCACCCAGCCATGCCTTTATGGGCCTTGCTTTGTGCACTGGGGCTCAGTCATGCTGGAACAGAAATGGCCTTCCCCTAAACTGTTCCCACAAAGTGGGATGCTGTAAAATGTCACCAGAAATCAGACGCTTGCGGATTGAAAACACAAGGAAGGCTTTACTGGTAGAAGCAGTGGCATACAACGTAATCAGAGAACAGGCGTGGGTCAGTTCCAAAAAGCACAGCAGAGTTACAATGGAGAACATAACAAACAAGGTCAAATCTAAAATGAAGTCAGCAAAATCAAGCGATGGGTCAAAAACAGTAATCCAAGAAATCAGGCAAAAGTACAAAAGGGCAGATCAAAAAAGCAGAGTCGAAGAAAAACAAGCAAAAGGTCAAATACATGATAATATCAACAGGAATAAACGTTCAGTAGTTTCACAGGGTAAGTAATACCTCGCAACTAACACTGGCTAAAGCCCGGGCTTATAAACGAAACTATCTGAGTCATATGACATAGACACAGCTGAAACATATTAGTATTCGGGTGAACGTGAATGCTGATAGGAGCACGAGGACCGGTCAGGAGTCATGTGACCTCGCTGGGAAGTCTGGTTAATGGAGTCCGAGTCAGATTCTGGGTGCGAGGGAAGTAGCTCCGCCATGTGAACCCCCAGTGGATTCTGGGAGATGTAGTCCTTGTCCATCTGAGGACTAGCTGAATGCGTGACAGATGCATACAAATGTCCAAAATGTCTTGGTATGCTGAAGCACTAATATTTCCCTTTACTGGAACTAAGGGGTCTAGGCCAATCCCTGAAAACAACCCCATAGCATTATCCCTCCTCCACCAATATTTACAGTTGGCACAACGCAGTCAGGCAGGTAACGTTCTCCTGACATTCGCCAAACCCAGACTCATTCATCAGACTGCCAGATAGAGAAGCGTGATTCATCACTCCACAGAATACATTTCCAATGTCCAGCGGCGACATTTTACACCACTCCCACCCTGTTTTGCATTGTGCATTTTGATTTTATGCTTGTGCGTAGCTGCTCAGCCATGGAAATCCATTTTGTGAAGCTCCCAACACACTGTCCTTTTGCTGATTTTGCATCAGAGACAATTTGGAAACCTTTAGTAAGTGATTCAACAGTGGAAAGGCACTGTGCGTTTCAGCACTCAGGGGTCCCACTCTGTGAGTTTGTGTGGTCTACCACTTTGTGGCTAAGCTATTGTTGCTCCTAGATACTTTGATTTTACAATAATAGCACTTAAAGTTGACAGGGGTAGATCTAGCATGTAGATTTTTCTTCTGAAGAATGTGATCCAAAAGTTAACGGAAGTACAGGCCTTAAGATTGAGCAATCTTTAGTAGACATGCAGTTGGACTTCTGTCTAGCTACTATGACTGCAGCCATTGTTAAAGGAAGTGTTCCAAATACATACCTTTGAGAAAAAATACATGCAAAACTGGCAGTAACAGTAAAATAAAGAATATCAATAACTTTCTCAATATTTGAAGTACATTTGATTATTCCAAACTGGTGGAGTTCTTTTCTTAGCTATTAGAACTTTTGTGATATGAGATACACACGCATGGGTAAACCCTTCACAAACTTTAGTAATAAAGCAAAGGGTAGTGCAGGAGATACATCGACTGGCCACTTTAAGTATGCACCTCCTTGTATCTGCAGTCATTGCCCATTTTATCGGGTCCACTTACCATATAGGTGCACTTTGTAGTTCCACAACTACAGACCGTAGTCCATCTGTTTCTCTGCGCACTTTGTTAGCCACTTTTCACCCTGTTCTTCAGTGGTCAGGACCCCCACAGGACCACCACAGAGCAGGTACTATGTGGGTGGTGGATCATTCTCAGCACTGCAGGAACACTGATGTGGTGGTGGTGTGTTAGTTAGTGTTGCACTATTATTAGTGGATTAGACACAGCAGTGTTGCTGGAGGTTTTTAGTCACTGCTGGACTAAGTATAGTCCATCAATCAAAATTATCCACCCAACAGTGTCCCGTGGGCAGCGTCCTGTGACCACTGATGAAGGACTATAGGATGACAAACATAAACTGTGCAGCAGCAGATGAGCTATCGTCTCTGACTTTACATCTACAGGATGGACCAACGAGGTAGGTGTATGTAATAGAGTGGACAGGGAGTGGACACAGTGTTCAAAAACTCCAGCAGCACTGCTGTGTCTCATCAGGGTCCAGTACATTGCCTGCTCTGTGGGTTGGTGTAGACAAGTTTAGGAGTTGTCAAAACATGGTGTCTGTCATGGAGATTCAGACAATGTAAAGGTAAAGGATAGAGCTGCTGGTGTTGCTGAACAACACTGTGAGGGACCACAGAGGCAAATGCAGGGCCATTGCTTACAGAGGCATCTGATATTGTTAAATGTAATCCATGATTTTGTAGAAGATTTTCCACTTTTCTTTGGAGTTAGGAAAACTATTTTTTTAAGTTGAGAAGATATTACTCACAAAGTTCAAATTTCTGTGTTTAGAAAATGTCTGTATTTAGTCGTCTTCATATCCTGCCTTAAAATGCACATTTGATGCATTATGTGCAGTAAAAATGTAGTTATTCTGTTATTTAATTTAGGATTGTTTTTCCGTTTTTGTAGTTAATTGTAACTGTTGAAGAAACAAACTGTAAAAACATCTATATTTTATATCTTAACTCAGTTTATTTGGTGTGACTACTTGGGCCAAACCAGGTTTATAAGCCAGCACAAATGATTTGCATATTGAGCTGTAAATTTATGCCCACACATGTGAGTGGATGGGGCCCAATTCTACTTCCTGTAATAGTAGCCAATCAGCTTTCAGCACAGAAAGTACAGAAGCTGCTGTTGTAGTTTTAAGTACAGAGTGACGCACAGACTTCAGCTACATCTCGAGAGGTTATCATTGTCCTTCACAAACTGTAAGTGAGCACATCGAATGAACTCTGTTCTACTGACATTGAATTTTAGTTGGAGCTTGAATGTACATTATTTATTAATCATTTACCGAAGTGTTTATAAAGCATAACTGAATAGTGTTTTTCTGTGTTTCAGGAAATGCATTACTTGAAGAGTTTGGCCATGACTCGATTTTGTCTACTTCTTTTGCTGCCAACAGCATTAGGTACTGTTTCATTTCTTTTCTATTAACTGCAGTTTGTTTCCTGCTGTAACACACATGGGTTGCTGCACTTTTAATACAGTTCTTGAATAATTTATTTATTTATTTTTAGGTGGTACCTCAAAGTTAGACATTGTCTCCCTAAGTGGACAGAAGTATGTTCACCGTGGAGAAAACATCAGTCTGAATTGCTCTTTTTCATCCTCTGAAGCTTCAACGACTGCATGGCTCAAACAGCCTCCAGGGGAAAAGCCTCTTCTCATCGCCTCTGCTTATTATTCCAGACCAGCTGCATATTATAATGGCTTTGACAAGAGTGGCCGCTTTAATGTGTTCAAAGAAAAAGACAGTTTTAATCTGAGGATCTCAAATGCAGAACCATCTGATTCAGCAACATACTACTGTTCTGTTACATATTATGCAGATACTGCATTAGCAGACTGCACAGTTTTAGTGCTCAAAGGTAGGTGCTACTTAATTACAGCACTATATGTACCTTCCCCACTTTCTGTACTGAAGATTTTATCTATAAAATACATATGTTTTTCTCTCTTTAGGTTCATCTACAAGTCTCTCTGCTGTTCTCCAGCCTCCTGTATCAGATCCTGTTGGACTAGGAGGAGATACAACTTTGCAGTGTTCAATACTCACAGATACGTCTGCAGGAGAACACAGTGTGTACTGGATCAGACATGGATCAGGAGAATCTCATCCAGGAATCATTTACACTCATGGAAACAGGAGTGATGAGTGTAAGAAAAGCTCTGAGACTGATTCTCCTACACAGAGCTGTGTCTACAAACTCCCCAAGAGAAACCTCAGCCTCTCTGATGCTGGAACTTACTACTGTGCTGTGCTCACGTGTGGAGAGATCATCTTTGGGAATGGAACTAAACTGGATGTTGTAGGTAAGAGCAGGTATTTTAAATTCATTATAATAGCCTTAAGCACAACTGAGGTTCACAATTTTCACTCATAATATCTGAGAAAATATTTTCTTTTCCTTAATAATGCAAAAGACACATGATGTAGATTTACCCTGCAAAAAAGACATAGCCTGCCAAGTCGCTATTCACATCCATTCACTTTATGATTCTAGATAAAATTATGTAATGAATGCCTTTTGACTTTTCTGAAACAATTTCTGTTTTTTTGTGTTCACCTTTTTTATCATTGCTATTTTAGGCATCACATTCAACAAAGAATTTGATTATTAAAACCTGCTTTCTTGCTTATTATAGAGAACAGCATTTTGTTCCCAGTCATTATCGGTTCAGCAGCTTCGATCATCATTACCATGGCTGTGGTTTTATTTCTGTATAGAAAATTACACAACAATCATCATAGAGGTAAGTTTTACCTCTGACACTGATATTATTGTTCAGTTTCTTTTGTTAATGAAGGTATTTTAGTCATTTTTACAAGTTCAGTTATGTAATGTGTTTAAATGATTTACTTGTTTTTTGAAGATGCTGCTGAAGGTCACTCAGTCCAAGCAAACCAGGTGATTAATTCAATTTCTTCTTTTGGCTAAACTCCGTCTTTGGAAGCTCCCAATTCTCAGATATACCTTGTCATACTTGTATGTTTTTTTTGTCATTTACAGTTTCAATAATTGATTAATATAAATGTGTAATAATACATATAAATTGTAAATAAAAATTAATTATATTAAACGTTAATTTTATTGATATTGTTTATTATAAAATTAATATACTGTATTAAATTATAGATATAAATGAAATATTAAAATTAAGTACACAATGATTACAAAATGTTTTAGAAGTTGTACATTTGAACTTTAGTTACTCTTACCTATGATCACTAACTCTCTGTACCATGCAAAATACTGTGAAACTATGTTTAATGTGCTAGTTGTAAGATCTTGTAACTCTTCTGCTAAAGTCTCATTTTGCTCAGCGAGTTTACAGTGAAGTGTGTTACAATCTCTTTCTGCAGGGTGAATGTGATGAAGCTTTGAACTATGCAGCACTGAGTTTCACTAATAAACCACCGTCCTCCAGAGGCACTAAAAGACAACAGAAGCTTAAAGACGCTGACGTTTACTCGCAGATCAAATATCCCCAATAAAGCTGATTTTTTTTTTGAGCTAAGGGAATCATCACTTTTATTGATAATATAATATTATCTGATGAGGGCCTACCAAATAATGCAGTATTTTTTAAAATTGCATTAATGCTGTAAAATAAAAGTTTTTATGTAATTAAAAATGAGAATAAGTGTTTTAGAGACAATTAAGAAACGCTTTTGTGTGTGTGTGGACATACATACATACATACATCATCTAAACCGCTTATCCTTCTGGGTCACGGTGGGGTGCTGGAGCCTATCCCAGCTGTCATTGGGCGGAAGGCAGGATACACCCTGGACAGGTCGCCAGTCCATCGCAGGGCAGACAGACAGACATACACATACATTCACACCTAGGGGCAATTTAGCATGTCCAATCAGCCTGACTGCATGTTTTTGGACTGTGGGAGGAAACCCACGCAGACACGGGGAGAACAGACAAACTCCACACAGAAACGGCCCTGGTCGCCCAGCCGGGAATCGAACCCAGGCCATTCTTGCTGTGAGGCAACAGCGCTACCCACTGCGCCACCGTGCCGCCCTGTGTGTGGACACAGGCAGGCTAATTCACTGTCTCTACTTTGACTCCTGCTACTGTGGGTGTGCAGAGGCAGTGGGTTTTTAGGCTTTTTAGAGCAATTAGAATTTATTTGGAGGTGTCAACACTGGCTGTCAGTTGTGTACTGGAAGAAAGCAAACAAGAATATGTATCCCTAACAGTTCAGGTTATCTAGTAGAATATAAAGTTAACCACAGAAAAGCAAAAACACACACACACACAAAAAAAACAATTAATGTAGAAATGTGGCTTATCTTTTTATGTGACATGCTGGTATTGCATAAAAAATAGCATCACATAGGAGAATACTTGGTAACACTTTCTATGAATGTCGCATTTGTAAGCATCTATAAACACATTTATAACATGTTATAATGTATTCATAAGGCATTATAAATGTGGTTATAAAAATATAAAAAAGAATTACACTGAATTACACTTTATAGCCATGTCCAATGAAAAATATGTATCTCCATTTTTGCGATTTTTACTTTTCTGCATCATCTGAGCTCAGCAGATGTCCTTTACATTGTGTGAAAATTTCATGATGATTGGACCAATAGAAATGCCCCAAAAATGCTCAGAATAAAACCTATTTAATTGAAAGAGACTTATACTGAAAGTAAAGAATGTTTTTGCCTTCTCCCGTAACTTTACTTTATTGGAGATACTTGTTTTTCTTTGGACAGTGATGATATATTTTATTTTATATGTAGTAGTTCTACAGTGCCTTTTTAACTAAAGAGCCCTGGAATGGAGCTGCTGCTGTTTTTCTTTTCTAACTGACTGAAACCTGGTTAGACTACCGCTCATATTCCCAGTTAGTGACGGATCAAAGATTTCCAGAGAACCTGGAGTTATGTGTTCCCAACAATTGTTAATCAAATGATGACTGGTTGAATTCTCTGTCATTTACTTATAATTTTGGTAATCTAACATGTAAGGCCTTCAGTCCAGCTCCTGAAGGCCTAACCAATAGGTGATATAGCTTGGTTGTCTAGTTACCAAAGGAAAAATTTCCATGAGAAACTTTGTTTCAAATCAAATTGTAACAATGAAATAAGAGTAATAGTACAGTACTTGTATTGTTTAAATACAAAATGCATAATGAATATGTATATATATATATATTAATATGTATGTATATATATATATATATTAACACTTTATAAAGCATCAACCACACTATTGATATAGCTGTACATTATGTATCATTCTGTACATTACTCAGTGTGTTTTACATTCAGAATCAGACATGGTAACATATCTAATCATTAGGCTGATAATTTCACTAGGCTAATAACTTCACTGACATATTCAGACATGCAAACAGAGAAAGAAGCTGTGAAAAAGTTCAGAAATCAACCCTCTGTAGGAAGACCCAGTGGCATGGTCCCCTAGAGACAGTGATATGGTGATTTAACATGAAAATAAAGTCTTTTGATGCACTATGAAAATAAAATACATGGAAATAAATACTTGCTGTAGAATGATTGTTTGTTACTTTTACACTATGTCAATACAAAGTAAAAGCTTTCCAGATATTCTGACCTAGAGATTATAATTTGACCTCAAATTATAGTTTGTGAAAAATGTATTTCTTACCTTACCTTAGCAAGGTCAAAAGGTCAGTGTGCACAAAATTTGACATTATTTTGAGACCCCTTTTCAGCACTTACTATAAATAGAGATTATTCATAGAACTGCCTGTCATATATGTTCTATCTGCTCAAAGGCCTATACTGTCTCGATAAGGTGTGGGGTGCTTGGACCCCGATGATTGCAATGTTTTATGTAGATGTCACTTAGCTCCCATAACAGTCCACATAAATCAACATGTTCTAAAGACAAAGGGGTAGCTGATTCTCTTGTTTGGCAAACAAATTAAAACGTACATATATTCACCTTCCTGCACCTAACCTAGTCTAACCCTAACCACTGGAAACTTACTGAAGAAAGACATCAAGTATGTGAAAATGAAACCAACTGCTCTGCTCACAAAGCTTTCTCATTTCACCCACAAAGGTTCCATTTAACTCCAAAAACTTTAGCTAAATTACTGTTATCCACCCATGACCACAGTCCTGAAACATTTGAACTTTACAAAGTTTAGACTTACAACATAAAAATAAAATACTATAATGCTAAAATACTATCTGTATATGAATGATCATGACATTCCACTGGTTACAGGGATTCATCAGAATTTTCATTGTTGACAGCAAAATAAAAAAAAGTTTACACAGTTCTCATGAATGGCATACTCATAATTGATAATAAGGCAGCGACTGTACATGTATATCTATCAATGATGTGCTCTGATGTGAGTGAGAGGAGAGGGGCACTTGAGGGGCAAATCAGATTTTTACTGGGGCCACTGCCCCATGCCCCCACCTCTGGAGGGTTCCCCACTGGTTAACCCTGTATGATTCTCTGCTGCAGCCACCAATCAGTGACAAGATTATCACATACTAATCATCAGGCCCCTCCCCTCAAATCCCTTCTGACATCACACTGAGCGTGAAGTTACTGTGGAGCGATGGCATGGAAAGTGAGAGGCAAGTTAGTACAGAGCCATCATCGTTATTTGCCCCCTCACTGGTTCTAATATTAACCACTAGAAGCTTTCACTTTGTGAGTAGCCTTTGTTTGTCTGATTATCATCACTACAGTAATGCTAGTTTCTGCTAGCATTTTATTGGGTATGCAGTATTAAGTTAACATCAAGCTAAGGGTATACATAGAATATTGAACTGGCTATGAACGCTATACAGCCCCCCGTTTGAAGGTCCTACAAAGAGTCTGGGCAGAGTCCGAGCAGGGTTCTTGGAGCACTTGGGGGCATGCTGCTCCCCAACTCACAGTCTCTTCACGCAGGGGTTACAGAATATATCCACCCTGCAAACACTCACATGCTGGATCCTCTTCCCTGGGGCGCCAGAGCAGAAAGACTAAGTGCTGTGTCCTTCTCCCCAGCGCCCTGGCACTCCTTGCCTCGGCTGTGATGGCTGGAGAGTCGGCCAGTGCAATGAACTGCATATGCTGGCCCAGCTTCTCTGACAGCAGCGCACCCCACACTACTCTCCCAAATGCTAGAAATGCCTGCCAAATTATTGCACTCAGCTCTGCCATCAGCTCGAAGTGTCACCAGAGACCCATTGTTAACCCAACAGGCTGCTAGGTGTCCTTGTTGGTCCACATCCAGGACTTCTCACTACCACTTCTTTTGCTATCCTTGACATAATGACAAGTATGTAATCTCTGTGTGTTTATGATTATGTAGTTGTGTTAATCACAATGCAGCCCACAAGAGGGGAGTTATAACATGTTATAATATGTTATGAACAATACTTAGTATGCATTATGTTAATAATTCAAAATGCATAATAAACATGGCTTTAAAGTGCAATGCATTTTATAAATATTTATAGCCATGTTCAAGATGCCTTGTGTTATGTGTTATTAACACATTTATATATGCTTATAGACAGCACAAAGGATTTACCTCTTGAGCTCTAAATTTATGCCTACACATTTAGTGGTCGGGGCCCAATTCTACTTCCTTTGAGAGAAGCCAATCAGCTTTCAGCACAGAAAGTACAGAAGCTGCTGTTGGAGAAGTTTTGAGACAGAGTATGCATGGATATCAGCTACATCTCTAGAGTTTATCATTGTCCTTCACAAACTGTAAGTGATCAAATTTTGTTCCACTGACATTGAATTGCAGCTGTATTTTACTTGAAGCTGATTTGTATATTATTTACTAATCATTTACTGAAGTGTGTGTAAAGTGTAACTGAAATGGAAAAGTGTTTTTGTGTTTCAGAAGATGCATTACTTGATGAGTTTGGCCATGATCGGGATTTGTTTACTTATTTTGCTGTCAACAGCATTAGGTATTTTTTCATTTGTTAATCGCAATTTGTTTCCTGCTGTAACACACATGGCTGTATCTAATACACAGTTTTCATGGATATTCAAACAGCAAGTTTTTCTTTGTTTCCTTTGTTTTAGGTGGTACCTCAAAAGTACACATTATCTCTCAAAGTGGACTGAAGTACATTCAATATGGGAAAACTATCAGTCTGAATTGCTCTTTTTTATCCCCTGATGAATCAACAACTACATGGTTCAGACACGCTCCAGGAGAAAAGCCCCTTCTCATCGCTTCTGCTTACCATTATATACCTGCTGTATATTATAATGGCTTTGACAAGATCGGTCGCTTTAAAGTATTAAAAGAAAAAAGCAGTTTTACTCTGAGTATCTCAAATGCAGAACCATCTGATTCAGCTACATATTACTGCTCTGTTGCATATTATACAGATACTGCATTAGCAGACTGGACAGTTTTAGTCCTCAAAGGTAGGTGGTAGTTAATTACAGCACTATATGTAGCCTATGTACCTTCACCTCTTGTATACTGTACCTGTACTGAATATTTTATCTATGCCATAAAATTGGGATTTATCTTCATCTCACTCGATATCTGAGAAAATGTATTTTTTTTCCTCTCTTTAGGCTCATCTTCAAGTCTCTCTGCTGTTCTCCAGCCTCCTGTATCGGATCCTGTTGAACTGGGAGGAGATACAACTTTGCAGTGTTCAGTACTCACAGATACGTCTGCAGGAGAACACAGTGTGTACTGGTTCAGACATGGATCAGGAGAATCTCATCCAGGAATCATTTACACTCATGGAAACAGGAGTGATGAGTGTAAGAAAAGCTCTGAGACTGATTCTCCTACACAGAGCTGTGTCTACAAACTCCCCAAGAGAAACCTCAGCCTCTCTGATGCTGGAACTTACTACTGTGCTGTGCTCATGTGTGGAGAGATCATCTTTGGGAACGGAACTAAACTGGAATTTGTAGGTGAGAGCAGGCATTTTAAATTTGATTAAAATAGCCTGAAGCACGACCAGATACTCATTTTTTCTTGTAATATCTGAGAAGATATTTTCTTTTTCCCTTATAATGAAGAAGACACATGATGTAGATTTGCCCAGAGTTGTGAGACATAAATAAATAAATAAATAAATAAATAAGTCAATCAATCGATCACTTAATAAAATCTCCTATTCTGTTTTGTTTAGACATGGTCTGCCAAGTCGCTATTAACATCCATTTGTTTTAGGATTCTAGATAAAATTGTGTAATGAATGATTTGAATTGTCTAAAACAGTTTGATTTTTTTATGTTCTGTATTTTTGTTATTATTTTGGCATCACTAATTCAACGAAGAATTTGATTGTTAAAATCTGCTTTCTTACTTATTATAGAGAACAGCATTTTGGTCCCAGTCATTATTGGTTCAGCAGCATCGATCATCATTACCATGGCTGTGGTTTTATTTCTGTGTAGAAAATTACACAACAGATATCATAAAGGTAAGTTTTACCTCTGAAACTAATATTACTATTTGTGTTTTTCTGCTAATGAATGTATTTTAGTCATGTAAGTTTAGAATGTAAGTTCAGTGATGTGTTTATGTGATTTACTTGTTATGTGTAGAAGCAGCTGCCGACGGTCAGTCAGTCCAAGCAAATCAGGTGATTAATTTAGTTTCTTCTAACTTTCAGCTAAACTCAGTCAAGCTCTTATGTCTTGGACATACTTATTGTACTCACACATTATTTGTAATTTACAGTTTCAGTATAAGGTTAATATAAATGTTTAATACACATTAAATATTGCATTAAGTTCATAATGATCATGATAATTATCTATCTTTTTTGCTAAAGTCTCATTTTGCTCAGCGAGTTTACAGTGAAGTGTGTTAAATACAGTCTCTTTCTTCAGGGTGAATGTGATGAAGGTTTGAACTATGCAGCACTGAGTTTCACTAATAAACCACCGTCCTCCAGAGGAACTAGAAGACAACAGAAGCTGAAAGACACTGAAGTTTACTCGCAGATCAAATATCCCCAATAAAACTGAATTTTCTAAAGTTAAGGGAATCATCTACACTTTTATCGATAATGTAATATTATCTGATGAAGGCCTACCAAATAAATAGTGTTTTTCCAGTTAAGTAGAACATAACATAGAGCATGAAAGAGGTTAAATGACTGATCAGACTTGAGACCCTGGCCACATGCGGCTGATTCACTGTCTCTATTTTGACTCCTGCTACTGTGTGTGCACGGAACCAGTAGGCCGTCAGTTGCATACTGGAAGAATGCAAACAAGTTTGTATATCCATCACAGTTTATGTTATCTAATACGATATCTAGTTAAGCACAGGGATGCAAAAAAAAATTAAATAATAAATAAAATAATAAATAAAATTAATGTAGAGCTCTGCCTTTGTTTTTTATGCGACAGCACTGTTGCTGTCACACAGAATAATACATTTCAAAGAAGTTTTATTATTCAAAAATAGCTGAATGAAATTGGTCAATTTTCGTGTCAATTGTTTACTTACAATTTCTTAATTTCTATACATTTCAATCTTTGAGATGTCTGTAAGGGTATTTAGAGTGGTCTGATGTGAAATGTTCTCTTCTAGAAAAGCTTACTCTCTTTTAAACAGTGGTGGTGATAGGAACCAGGAGTCGTAAAGTCTAGAATACGAGTACAGCAATTTTATTGACTTTCCAATGTCACCAGTGAACCTACATTGGTTTTTATATTTAATGTTCATCAGGGAAACATAATGGTAAATCTGAAAAACACATTTTCATCGGGTACTGTTTTACCTTATAAAGCCCTTATGCACCTCTGCATGCTATGAATGGATTTCAAAAATGACGTTTTAGGCCAAAAACCTTCTCTTACAACAAACATAAAACAATGTCTCATGCATCAAGCAAAGCATTCATAACAATTATCTTTCTGTGAGGGAACAATAAGGGGACATTAAGCTCTTGTTATTTCTCTTGTACGGACCATTTCACATCAGACCACTGTGAAAGGCTTTGTTTACATCTCAACCATTTAATTATGCAGAAAAAAAAAAACAAAAAAAAACAAACAAACAATGGAATTCACCGTAACTGGCACTACACTGGATACTGACGGAGATTCATCATCTTCTACACTTTTTTTCCTTTTCAGTGTCAACAGGTTAGTTTGTAAGAGTAATATATTGAACTGTTTCTGGACCTAAAAATCAGCCTAGCACTGTCTCAGCCTTCTCAGTCACATACTAAGCAAGGTGTCCTTGGCAACGTGTTTTGGAGCAGCAAAGTATAGCATGCTTACTTGCAAATATGAGCAAAGCTTTCGTGCTTTACGGTTTTATTAAAGCATAAAATCAGTGTTTACTGAATTGTTTGTCTTAATAGCTTGTTCATCTTCCTGTGAGGAAACAGAATGAGTAACCAAATAGTGATATCAGTATTCATCTTTTCCAGCTTTTCTCACTCAAATTAGACTTCTAGCTTTCTACCTTAGTGTTCTTTTCTGAAAAGCTTCTAGCAATTTTATTTTCTTCTCAGTTAAAGGACATTGTGCACAAAAGGGTGTTAGGGCTAAGCCTTCAGTTCAGGTCACAAAGGTCAAAACTCTGTTAAATCTCTTTGATAAGCTGCTGCTGTTTTCCATTTCTAACTGACTGAAACCTGTTTAGACTACCTCTCATATTCAAAGTCATTGATGCATCAAGGAGTTCCAGAACTCCTAGAGTTACATGTCTCATGAAACTGGCCCACCTATTGTACATCAAAAGATAACTGGTTGATTCCTCTACCATTCACTTATAATGTTTGCTGTTTATGTAACATGTAAGGCCTTCAGTCCAGCTCCTAAAGGCCTAACCAATGGATTCAGCTTGCTTGTCTAGTTACACAACAATCTTGGACAACTGTCTTTTAGAAAATTTTAACCTTTTTGTTTCCAACTAAATCTTACCAATGAAATAATGGTGAATCTCAATAAATTAAGCACTTACTTACCAATGAATCTCATAGCGATAACAACAGCCCACAGAAATCAATGTGTTCATTGTAAAGTTGTTGAAGAAAGAAATCAAATATGTGAAAATGAAACCAACTCTACTGCTCCCAAAACTTTTTTTGACTTCACCCACAAAGGTTCCATTTAGCAGTATTGTTAAGGTACAGACCTCCAATCACTTTTGCTAAATTACTGTTTTGTTATCCACCCAATGGTCGCAGTCCTGTAACCTTTCAAACCTTTACAAGTTTATCACATGAAAATAAAATACTACAATACTGTGGAATCAATCAGAAGACAAGTGTAGTGAGGCCATGATTTCTGCTCAGAAAATGCTCTTTTAAATGAACAAGGCAGAAAGGCCACTTCAAAAGCAACTGAGACATGTGGCAGGTCTCTCCTAGCCCTACTTTCTCTTATGGATACTAACAGGAACCCACTCTAACTAACCCTAAGCGCAGCACAAAATACCACAATAAACACATAATACATCTCAACCTAAACACACAACAGCACAACAACAATAACAGTCCTCTTTTACTGCGAGCACCCACCTCCCATGAGTTTCTTTGAGTAGAGCTTCTATGCTCATGTGAGGCAGTGGGTCCCATGGCTGCCACCACAATACTAAAATACTATATCTATATAAAAGATCTCCTGCTGGGTGCAGGGATTCTTCTTCTGAAATCTCATTGTTGACAGCAGACAAAAAATTAAACATGAAAAATTTGCATGTATGGCATATCCATCAATGTGAGGTGGGCCTAAAGGCAAAGATTGTACAATCACTGATGTGTTCTGAGGTGAGTGATAGGAGAGGGGCATTTAAGGGGCCAATCAGATTTTCACTGTGCCAACAACTCTGGAGGTTTCCCCACCAGTTAAAAATTGAGTCCTTTTTGATGAAACTATTACTTCTCCATGTGAGCAATTCTTTGTAGAATTCTCTTCTGCAGCCACCAATTGGGGACAAACTTATCACTGCTTACGTTGTAAACTAGAAACAGTAATAAACTAAATATTTTTAATATAACTGCCTTGAAAAGGTTTCAGCTAAAGATCAGTTGGTCACAGTAACTATTCACATCTTTAACCTCTAAATGGTTTATTTTTCATTTATTATCCATATTTTTTATTCAATAATGTAATTAATTAATCTTAAGTCTTTTTATGTAATTATTGTGCATAATTTTGTACCTTATAAAAGAATAAAAAAGTTGTGTCGAGGGTGAGAAAGGCAAGTTTTTCCTAAGAAGCTGTCAAAATTCTGTTTAAGCATCATCTTTTGATGTGGTTGGACGTTTCAGCAGTCTACCCTCTACTGCAGTGTGCGTATCACCTAGACTGTGGTTACTGCTAAATATACACTCAAAGATGGGATATAGTTCACAGGAAGAAAGAAGAAGAAAAGCGCTACAGCATTGTTTTTGGTCACAGCAGTAAAATGCCATAGCATGTTCAGACTGCATACAATGTTATGTTTTACTTTGAAAAGCATGATCCAAATGACAAAGTCTTAACAGACAAAGCACATATCTGTTGATGGGACAAGCCTTGATACATACACACAAGCAAGTTGAATTGCTAAGTGTGAGGAAAGTTTGAAGAATAAGGTTATTATATTTTGGACTTTTATGTGAAAATTAGCCTTGAACCCTCAGCCATAAAGTAAAAGCAGATGATATAATCAGAACAACATCACAGGATATTCACAAAGTGTTTCACTTCATATTTATATCCTGTGATGTCTGCTCATATTTAGTTGGTTATTCATAATGTATGTGTTAATGTGCATCAAAATAACCATAGTAATTATGGTATGGTATGGAATTAACCATAGGCTATTTAAGGATATGCTTATGATGTTAAAAGTATAGAATGATTTTTCAATATTGAGTTTTACAATAGAAACAAACAAGGTTAGATACTCTGGACCTGCTGAGAAAAGAGTGAAAAGTAGCACAAAATTGTTCTCTAAAAATGCTATCCATAAATCTTGGGTATGTTCCCTGGCCCTTGTATCAGTCTGTGACATTGAAATCTTCCTTCTGGTTCTGTACAGGGCCAGCTCTACCAAATTAGCTACATAAGTGGCTGTTTAGGGCCCTGTAGCTGCCATGGGGCCCCCTTACCACTCCTGGGTTATTATTGTAACATCATGTTGTCCATGATGCTTGAGTGAGGGAAAAAAAACTGATTAATCATGTCTCAAAAAAGAATGTATGCATCTGGAACTGAAAAACAGAAAAGAAAAAGATGTGGAGAAAACGCTTAAAGATATTTAAGTTGTAAGTAGTATTTGTGGTGTTAATGTTATGCCATTTGTTTTGACTGGTTATTGGAAAAAATACGTAGTGGATCTGGGGTCTGTCTAATGAAGCAGGTTTAACTTAGACAGGCTTTCTGACTAAGTTTTAGCTTTACAAAACCAAACAAACACACAGTTAAGTCATTTTAAAAAAGGATTTAACAACTCTCTGTTAATCCAGGTTTAGATAGTCAGCCTGTGATTAATCCAGGTTTAGATAGTCAAACTGTGTGTGGCACGGCATGTGCTACTCCGGGCTCAATGAAGACGCTGGAGGCAGGGTTCAGTGTTGCAGCCGCCATATTTATTAACACACAAAATAAACAAACTCCAAACAACCCAAACTAGGCTGGCCACTTTTCAGTGGCTTCAGTCAGCTAGACTTTTCAGTCTTATTCAAGCTTTTCAGCTCTTCAGTCACTGCTGCTGCTCGGCCTCCTCTCTCTCTCTCTGTTCCCTCTCAGCTCTTTAAAATGGCGCTCGAGCCTCCCCGTCACCGCCCCCAGCTTGCAGCTCGGCCGCCCGGGTCGAACGTAAGGTATCCTAAGGCGGCCTCGCTGCGGCACAGGGGGAAGGGCCCGGGCGGCGGAGCTCGGGACTCGCTCTTTGCCTTGGTGCCTCTCGTGGCCGGCACCATCGTCCTCGTCCTCCTCCTCCCGCCGTCACTAGCGTGACCCGCCTCCGTCGGCGGAGCTCGGGCTTTGCGCTCCGCCCCTCCCCACTCGCGGCTCTTTCCCTGCCGTCCTCGCCAAGGTTCGTCGCCGCTGGGTGTTCGGGCCCCGCCTTCCCGCCGGCTCTCGCGGCCGTCATCGTCGGGGCCCGGGGGGCGGGCGCATGCCACGCTGTGATTAACAAAGATTAAGATACTCAGACTGCGATTAATCCAGGTTTAGTTACTCAGACTGTGATTAATCCAGGTTTAATTACTCAGACTGTGTTTAATCCAGGGTTACATACTAAGACTGCAAATAATCCAGGTTTATATATTCAGGCTGTGATTAATCCAGGTTTATAATCATTTGGCTGTGATTAATAGAGTTTTAGATAGTCAGACTGTGATTAATAGAGGTTTAGATATTTGGACTGTGATTACACCAGGTTTAAGTATTTAAACCTGATTAATTTAAACCTGATTAATTAATACTCAGACTGTGATTAATCCAGGTTTAGATATTTAGATTGTTATTAATCTATGTTTAGATACTCATGCTGTGATTAATCCCAGTTTAGATACTCAGACTGTGATAAATCTAGGTTTTGATACTTTGACTGTGTTTAATAAGTCAGGCTGTGATTAATCCAGGTTTAGATACTCAGACTGTGATTAATCTGGGTTTAGATTCTCAGACTGTTACTAATCCAGGTTTACATATTCAAACTATGATTAATCCAGGTTTACATATTCAAACAGTGATTAATAAAGGTTCAGATAGTCAGGCTGTTATTAATCCAGGTTTAGATAGTCAGGCTTTGATTAATCCAGGTTTAGATACTCAGACTGTTATTAATTCAGGTTTAGAAAGTTAGCCTGTAATTAATCCTCAAGCATGTACACAAGCAAGTGTGATGTTTATGATGACCAGACAAGCAAAATGAGAAATTCTTGAAATTCAGTTGTAGTTAATTTGATGTGCTTTGGCCATACCAGATCCACAGCAGTAGTGATTTGCATATTAATATATGTTTTTATGAAACACCAGCGTGAGTGGTCAGGGCCCGAGTCTACATCCTGTTATGGGAACCAATCAGCTTTAAGCACAGAGATATAAAACTGCTCTTGTACAAGTTTTGCACACATTTTAGCTACGTTGTGAAAGGTCACTTTGTCCTTCAAAATCTGTAAGTTACTTCACACAATTAACTGAATTCTGGATACATAGGATTGTATATATTATTAATATCATTATTATTATTACCAGAATTTCTACATTTTTTTCAGGAGATACGCTACTTGAAGAGGTCGACAATGATACGATTTTGTGCACTTGTTTTCCTCTCAACAGCATTAGGTACTGTTTCAGCTTTTTCTTTAGTTTTCAGTATTAATGAAGTTCATTTTGTCTATCTTACTTGGAATCCAAGTGAAGTGCTGTAAAATCTACATAAAAGAGTTCTTCGTTGTTTTGCCTTTTAGGTGGCACTTCGAAGATTGACATTCTGTGTCTGAATGGACTGAAGTATATTCTTGAAGGGGGAAATATTAAACTGACTTGCTTTTTTTCATCTGCTGATGCATCAGCGACTGCATGGTTCAAACAGACTCCAGGAGAAAAGCCTCTTCTCATTGCTTCTGTGTTTCGTTCTGCACCAGTTACATATCATAATGATTTTTACAAGAGCGGCCGCTTTAATGCAGTAAGAGAAAAAAGCAGTTTTAATCTGAGTATCTCAAATGCAGAACCATCTGATTCAGCTACATATTACTGTGCAGTTGCATATTACACAGATATTAGCTTAATGGACTGCACAGTTTTAGTCCTCAAAGGTAGGTGTTAGTCTACTACAGTCTGCTTTTATTAAATACAATCAATTTGGAAACCAAGATCTTTCTACATCATAAATCTGATCTCTGATCTTTACATTTTATTCAATAATCAGTAACATTTTTCTCTCTTTAGGTTCATCTTCAAGTCTCTCTGCTGTTCTCCAGCCTCCTGTATCAGATCCTGTTGAACTGGGAGGAGATACAACTTTGCAGTGTTCAATACTCACAGATACGTCTGCAGGAGAACACAGTGTGTACTGGTTCAGACATGGATCAGGAGAATCTCATCCAGGAATCATTTACACTCATGGAAACAGGAGTGATGAGTGTAAGAAAAGCTCTGAGACTGATTCTCCTACACAGAGCTGTGTCTACAAACTCCGCAAGAGAAACCTCAGCCTCTCTGATGCTGGAACTTACTACTGTGCTGTGCTCACGTGTGGAGAGGTCATCTTCGGGAACGGAACTAAACTGGACTTCATAGGTAAGATCATATACTTTAAGTTCCTTTAAAGCTCAACCTATGCTCTCAGAAAAGCGGTCACTGCAGTGTCACACCTAAAGGGTACGTCTTAAGAACCTTTGGTTAGGAAACACACATCCCCATCTTAATTCCATGCACTGTATTGTACTTTTCTATTTAAAAATCTAAATTATGAAAAGGTAAAAATATGAACATTTCTCTAGGACAGGGATCAGCAACATGTGGCACCTGAGCCACATGCAGCTCTTTAACTGTCATGTTGCGGCTCCACAGCAGAATTAGATTTTTAGGTAAAAATAAAATAATCCTGCTTTGCAGTAAAATAAAGCTCTGTTCTAACACAGTTTCAGCAATAAATCGTCTTAAACACTGGAATTACAGTAGCCTGTAACTGCTAATTCACTAACCTTTAACCCTGGTGCGCAGACTGCTAGACACTATAGCAACGCAGACAAGTCTTGCCTAGCTAGTAGCTAACAAAACTGCAAAGAAAAAGATTTATGACAAACAAACTTATTTACACTTGTAATCATTCCAGCTTCTTGTTCGAATTTTCCCGTTCCCCCTTAAAGGGTGCAGCAGTTATATTCTGGCGCCTCAGACTTAGATACTCAGGTGGAACAGGAAAACTGAAGCTGGTGAATGACAAGCTGACTTTGGACTCATAAAAAGTCTAACATTAAGAGACATTTTACTTTTGCGTAAAAGTTTCCTGCTGGAGATGTGAGAAAAGCAGCTATAGCTGAGCTAAAGCTTAAAGCAAAGCAAAGTAAGTCAGTGTTTTCGTTGATATTATTTAGCCTATGCTAAATATACTGAGACATATTTACAGCCAAGATCGTAAAATGGACAATGTTGCAGCTCCGAAGGTGGTTTGATTTTTGTTGAAGGGACAAAATGGCTCTTCTTAACATTTGGGTTGCCGACTCTTGCTCTAGGGAAAGTGAATATAATGTTGCTTTGTACGTTTAGACGTTAAGACCATTGTTGTACCATTGCGAGTACATTTAACTGGTTTGTGCATGTGCTGTACCCTTTTTCTGACAATGTAATTTTTTGTCTGAAAGTCTGTCACAGTAAAATTTTGAAATTTAATTCTCTTTGTCATTCTTTTTTTATAATGACACAGGATATGGATTTATGCAGTGTTGAGAGCCTAAAAGATTTTTCCTCTTCTGTTGTGTAACAGAAAAACAGGTTCTCTATGACGGCCATTTAAATCTATTTGTCTTAGAATTCTAGATCCATTTATATCATTATATAAATCTGAAACAGTACAGTTTTATACTCAGAACTGTACATATTTTTTTTTCTTTATATCAGAGTCTTACATTTTGATAAAGTTATAAAGTTGATCTTTCTTGCTTATTATAGAAAAAGGTGCTTTGGACCCAACTATTGTCATGTTAGTGGTGTCAAACATCATCTCTCTGAGTGTGGCTTTATTTGTGTGCAGAAAACACAGCAGTCATCATAAAGGTAGGTTTCATTTCTGAAACTGATATTATTATTAATATCTAATGTTAGTGTATGAATGCAGTGAACTATAATAGTGTAATCCTGCATGTTTGAATGATTTACTTGTTATTTGTTGAAGATGCTGCTGAACGTCACACAGTTCATGCATATCAGGTAATTAATTCACTTTAAATCTTTTCTGATAAACTCGACTATGAGGCTACAGAATGTCTGATTATGCAGTGAAACTGTGAAATACAGTGTAATGATTCAGTCTCTTTCTGCAGGCTGCATGTGATGAAGCTTCATACTTTGCAGCAGAGAATTTCAGCAATGAAAAACAGCAGAAGACTGAAGATGTGAACTCAAAGGTCATTTATTACCAACAAAAATGAACTTTCTAAAGACTCTCTCCCGCTTTCCATGCTACTGTAATGATGCAGACTGAGGAATAACTGCAGTATTTTAATGTATATTACTCTTATTGTTGTTTTGTTGTTGTTGTGGTTTTACATGATGGGACCAAATAATAATTACTAAATAAGACTAATAAAATGAATACATTTCTATAATAATCATGGAAATTGTCCTTTTAATTTCTAAAATAAATTTAAGTTCAGCAAGCTTTCTGTATGTGTGTGTGTGGGTGTGTGTTTATGTGTGATTGTTGGAGAGAGAAAGAGAAAGAGAGAGAATAACACTTAAGAGACACTGAGATGATTCACTGAATTTTTTTTGTGTAACTGTTCGGAAGACCTTACTTACGCAAGTGCAAGTAAGGTTTATTAAGTCTTTTCCGATAGATATATGCTGATAGTCATGATGATCACACAACCTTAAAAATCAGAAGCAATTCTATAATCAATATCCAGGTAACTTGGAGGTGGTTAGGAATGAATAGTGTTATTCTGTTGGTAAATGTCCCTTCAGCACACGTTTGAGGCCTGTACCTCTATCTAACCACTACGAAATTAGTTAAAGACGTGTCCTAACAACATGCCTTTGGAACGCTACCTCTAATTTACACCTAGTTTTAGGAGACCATTGCCTTTTTACCCTTAGACTGCACCTCTGCCCTTTTAAGTGAGCTTGGCTTCAAAGAGTTTCATCATTATTGGTCGCGCTCTCTAGTGCAGTAATGCTTCCTGTGGAGATTTCGCCTCAGTAACTCTGACCTATCACAGACACACACATCACCACAGCAGCGGAAACCCTGCTGTTAAGACACAGGTTGTGTTTATTTCAAACAATAATGTGTTGGCAGTAAGGCGCACTAATAAATCCTAAGTTTTTGTTACTGTAAAATCAGCGATTTGTGTGAGGTGATGTGGATGTGTTGAAGAGACCGCCTGCTTAAACAGAGGCATAACTCATTCTTTACTAGTACTTAGTGTAGTGAATAAAACCACAGCTCTGTTGCTGGAGATCGGGGTTCATTTCTCCATGCAGAAAATTCAATAAGACACAAGAGGCCGTACTTTCGGTTACTTTGAGATGTTCATTCAGGTTCAGGTTGCCCTTTTTCCCTTGAGCCTGCCCTTCAAAATGTTTGGGCCCAGGTCTGTGAATATATATTTTGCTCATAGTAAGTTGATTTCTGGAAAACAGTTTTGTAGAAACTGTTATTTGGCCATTTCTCCTATATTAGCCGTCTTGGTTTTGTTTCAGTCTCAACATAATTTTGACTCAGACTTGTCTCCATCTGAGGGGAATGTGGACTCGGAAACTATTCTGGAGATCAGACAAATGCAAAAGTGCAGTGCCTCCATCAGATGTAATTGGAAACTGAACTTTTTATCATTACTGAACATTAAAAATACCTTCAAACAGAGTAAAACAGTCCTTTCTCTACGTTTATTTGTACTGTTTACATAAAATCAGTTCACTGCCAGTTGAAGATCCTATTGATATTTCCATGATGGATTAACTGAATATTATTTGTTTGTTGATGTTCATTGGTTCCAAAGCCCTAGAAAAGAAGAAACAGGAAATTACCGCACCGTCATTTGCTTTCAAAAGTTGTAATGCAAAGTTGGACTAAGACTGTGATCTGATAATAATTAATAATATTTTTAAACTGTGTATTATTTAAAATATTGTAGTGTTAACAGAAGTAGAAACACAAAGGTAGCCATGATCTGCTGTCATAAGTTCTCTTTATTGAACACCATGGCAGAAAGTGGCACATGCAGAATACCGAACTCACGGTGGCCCCCCTCACAAACAAAACCACACATTAGCGCACTGCCCAACACATAACAACACATAAAACACTTAAATATAACTATATATAACAAGTTACAACACCAAACAACACAAGTCTCTTTTTGGGAGGACTACCATGAGCCTTTGGGGGTGGCCATCTGCCTAGCCACACCTCCAGAGTCTCTCAGCACCAGTGCCAGCCAGTAGCGGGATGCTAAAATATACAACATATAAGATATACAAACCCAATTCCAAAAGCAGTTGGGACAATATGTGCCATGCTAATAAAAACAGAAAGCAGTATTTAATAAATCCTGTTTAACCTTCATTAAATTAAAAATAGTACATACACATAATATTTGATGTTTTATTTTATGAACTTGATAGTTTCTTGTAAATGCCTGCTAATTCCAAATTTGATGCCTACAACAAGTTTCAAAATATTGGGACAGTAACATATTTACCAGTGTTACATCACGGAAAAAAGCAGATTTTTTTGCCATTATTCTGTTTATACAGTTCTTCAGCTGTGCAACACTCCAGGTCCTTTATTGTTGTGTTTTGCACCCATTTTTAGTGAGAGACAGGTCTGGACTGCAGGAGAGCAAGTCTGGTACGTTTGCTTATGGACTGCGCAGCCATGCTGTTGGTATGTCCGGAATGTGGCTTGGTGTCATGTTGAAGTAAGCATAGATGTCCCTAAAAGACATAATCTAGATGTGCAGTACCCCCATACCATGACAGATCCTGGCTTTTGAACTTTACACTCATAACAATCTGGATGGCCCAGAGAACACAGTGTCCATTATTACTATAAATAATTTAAAAGGTTAACTTGTCAGACATTTCCACAGCATTAGTCCATTTCAGATGAACCCAGATAAGTTGGCAGCATTTCTGGCCTCTGCTGTGCATAGTACAGTCTTAATATTACAGCAGTGGTTACTGTTTACTGACAATGGTTTGTCAAAGCATTCTTGAGCTTATGTGCTGACATTCATCACAGAAGCCAGATTTAATGCAGTGCCATCTGAGGGATCACAAGCAGTCAGTTTTGGTTTTCAACCTTCCCTTTGCTGCCAGAGATATCTCTGGATTCTCTGAATGTTTTGATGATATTATGTATGTATTATGTAGTATTATTATAACTGAAGAGAGTAAAATACCTAAAATCCTTGCCATCATTTACTGAGGAAAGTACTTCTTAAACTGTAGGCTTTTTGTTGATGCAGTTTTTGTGGTGAGTATTGACCCATCTTCGCTGATGAAGTGCTCAGCCATTCATGGACACTGTGTTTATGCCCAAGCATGGCTGCATCAGCTGCTTAAGATTTTTTTTTTTTTGAACATTTAAAAAAATTCCTCATCTTAATCTGCCCTGTCCCAACTTTTTTTTTTCTGAAACGTGTTGCAGACATCTACTTCTGAACGAGTGTATGTTTACAAAAACAATGAAGTTGACAAGATTACATTACATATCTTGTCCTTGTACTGTTTTTGTTTAAATGAAGGTCAAAGTGGATTTACAAATTACTCTTTTACCCATACTGTCCTAACTTTTGTTGGAATTGAGTTTGTACTGTTATTTATTAATATGCAGGGTTAGGATAGCTACTGGAAAATTAGTAGTTAGCTACTTTGTAGCTACTTTCCCAAAATTTGTAGCTAGTTACAATTTAGCTACTTTTCCAGAAAAAAAAGTATTGGCTACTTTTTAGCTACTTTTTGAAAAGTAGTGCACTACTTTTTAGCTACTTTCAAAGCGTGATCGTCAGAATGTTTGTGAATCTCCACCTGACACACCAAAGAAGCCCAATTGACAATGTGAACAAGACACTGCATTTAATCATGTACCAGAAAGAAACATACAATTGAAAAGCTGCAAATATACAAAAAGATCACCAAAAAGTGTAAACAACAATCAAACTTACACAACCAAAGTCTTAATATCAACATAGACTAAGTAACGACAAAGTCAATGATTCCAGGGTTTCCTAACAAAAATCAACAAAAATAACCAAATACAAACCAAACAACTTTGTGCAAAGCATAACTGTTGAAATAAAACTGCTTCAATTTAAACATTTCAGCAAGATATTTACACACATGACATTCAGAGTCATTTAAACTTCAGCAGCACTTTAGCCTTAAAATTCTTATCAGAGCCTCTGGCTCTGTTTGAGTGAGAATCAGACCTGAATAATCTCTCCACTGCTGCAGAGCTGTTGCGGCTCCACAGCAGAACTAGATTTTTAGGGAAAATAAAATAATCTCCTTTACTATAAAATCATTGTAACACACAGTTCTAACACAGTTTTCACAATAAATGGTCTTAAACGCTGGAGTTAATGCATAACTGCTAATTCACCAACCTTTAACGCTGAAGACTGACGCGCAGACTGCTGGACACACAGCACTGCAGACAACGAAAAGGCAAAGAGAGACATTTAACACGACCATAATTTAGAGATGAATGGACTTATTTTCATTTATAATCACTCTAGCTGGTTTTTATAATACGTTTAATCTGCAGCAACTCGCGAAGCTGAAGACGCTTCTCATTCTCTTGCTTTTTGTTCTAATTCTCCCGATCCACCTTAAATGGTGCAGCAGTACAATCTGGCACTTCAGGCACCATTTAAGGTGGAATGGGACAATTCGAATGAGAGGCCGGTGAATGAGAAACTGACTTCAGCGTTGTAAAAGTCTAACGCTGAGAGACATTTTACAAGAAACTTGCAGAAAAGTTTCCTGATAGGTGCGAGAAAAGCGGAGCAAAGTAAGTCTGCGTTTTCTTTTATATTATTTTTAGCCTGAACTAGATTAGCACACTCTGAGACTGATTTACAGCCAAGATGGTAAAACGGACATAAAATGTTGAGCCTCCCAAAGTGGTTTCATTTTTGTTGGAAGGACAAAATGGCTCTTCTTAACATTTCGGTTGCAACCCCTGAGTTAAGCCTACTAGTAAGGGGTGATCAGTGCGTGACCATTTGCTCGAATTGTCGGCGGCCCAGTTAACGACCGCATTCTATGGCACAGATTTTGCACGGATTTCCTGAAGCCTGTAGCGAAATTGTAGTGAAAATTATCATTATAGCTAAACAAAAATTTATAGGCCCTACAGCTATGAGCTACATTTCATAAAACTGTAGTTGATACAGCTATTAGCTACGAAAATTTGCAGTTATCTACAAAAAATAGCATGCTACTTAGCTCCTCCCCCATCCCTGTTAATATGTATAATGTATAATGAATGGTAGTAAATGGCTTGTCTTGGTCTCTCTGCTCTTGGTCTGGATGACTGCAAAGTCTTGGCCTTAACACAAAAACACCTCTAGTGGTCTTGACTACAACACTACTGGAAAGAAATATCTGTATGTAAGCTGTTGTGGTATTTAATCATATTCATGATCTGTCATTGTGCACTCACTGAATATGAAGTAAATATTTATGAATTCAGAAAAAAAATCGGTAACTAGTTACTGTAATGAAAACTACAACTTCACTTTATTCTACTATTTCATTTTATGTTGTTTGTCAGTTTTTACATGTGATTTAAACTGTTGATTGTGAATCTGTTATATACATTTGTATTATATATGTCGAGTTGGATTCCTTTGGAAAAACCAGGTTTGTTACACAGCACTAGTGATTTGCATATTAAGTTCCATATTTATACCCATTGATGTAATTGGTTGGGGCCCAATTCAAATTCCTGTTATGGGAGCCAATCAGCTGTTAGCTCAGAAATATAAAGCTGCCCTTGTAGAAGTTTTGAGTACAGAGTGATGCATGCATTACCTACATCTCAGACGTTTACTCCTGCCCAGAAACTGTAGGTGAGCTCACATAATCAACTTAATTCGAGTGTTTTTGTTAAAACATTATTTACTAATCATTTACTAAACTGTTCATAAAGTGCAACTGCTTTTGTTTTTCAGAGCATATATTACTTGAAGAGTTTGGCAAAGATGAGATTTTGTGTACTTGTTTGGTTCTTAACAGCATTAGGTACTGTTTTATCTTTTTTCCAACAGTAAAACATTCATGTTTTTATGAATGCGGCCATAAAACTTGTGGTTTGCTGATCTAATTTTCATAAATTTTTATCAATTTAAGAAAAAGAATGTCCCTTTTTCTTTTAGGTGGCACCTCAAAGATAGACATTCCTTGTCTTAATGGACTGAAGTACATACAGATCGGAGAAAACATTAATCTGAATTGTTTTTTTCCATCTGTTGATGCATCAGCGTCTACTGCATGGTTCAAACAGACTCCAGGAGAAAAGCCTCTTCTCATTGCTTCTGCTTTTCACACTGTAGACATTAAATATCATAATGATTTTGACAAGTGCGGCCGCTTTAATGCAGTAAGAGAAAAGAGCAGTTTTAATCTGAGTATCTCAAATGCAGAACCGTCTGATTCAGCTACATATTACTGTTCTGTCGCATTTTATTCAGACACTGCATTATCAGACTGTACAGTCTTAGTGCTCAAAGGTAGGTGCTACTCTACTACATTGTTTTTTGATTAAACAACATCAGTTTTGAAATCTACTTTTTTTTCTACAATGTAAACCTAAATCTACACCTCATTCAATAATCAGTAACATTTTTCTCTCTTTAGGTTCATCTTCAAGTCTCTCTGCTGTTCTCCAGCCTCCTGTATCAGATCCTGTTGAACTGGGAGGAGATACAACTTTGCAGTGTTCAGTACTCACAGATACGTCTGCAGGAGAACACAGTGTGTACTGGATCAGACATGGATCAGGAGAATCTCATCCAGGAATCATTTACACTCATGGAAACAGGAGTGATGAGTGTAAGAAAAGCTCTGAGACTGATTCTCCTACACAGAGCTGTGTCTACAAACTCCCCAAGAGAAACCTCAGCCTCTCTGATGCTGGAACTCACTACTGTGCTGTGCTCATGTGTGGAGAGATCATCTTTGGGAACGGAACTAAACTTGGTTTTACAGGTAAGTGCAAGTATTTTCAATCTCATAAAGTAGCCTTAAGGACGACCAGGTACAAAATGTGGGGGAGACCAGTGTTGGGGTATTAGAGCCTACATGCAGTAGTTTAAACTAAAACTAGATGGAGGAAGTATGTCCATATTGAGAGCTATCTTATTGTCAATATGACTTAAAAATCAGTATTAAAAACTCAATACAGTATTAGTGACAAGAAGTGTCCTGTGTTCTGATACACATTCAGTATAGAATAGCAGCTTGAAGATTGTTAATAGTAAGAATCAATTTCTTGTCAATTGCAGTAACGAGTTTTGTTCCACTGTCTGTCACTGAAATACAATAAAGTGCTCTATATTAATGTGATATAAAAATAATTAAAGTACAGTGCACTGTACTTCACAAAAAGTGTTTTAACTTAGTTACTGTGCTGCCTTACATATTTGAGTTAAGTGAATTTCAAAAACAAATTGACCAAGTATAAAACACAGATTCTTGAAGTGTTAACTTTTCTAAATTAAAAGAACATTTTTTTACAGTGCCAAGATTCTGTTGCATTAACTGAACATTTAGCTCATATTTAGCTCACATTAATTTATAATAGTGGATCAGAACACAGGTAATCCTACAGGTAATTACCTCATAGCTAATCCAGTTCATGACATGCAAGACTGAATTCACTCCGAGTAAACAGGCAGTGTGTATATCAGTAATCTGTTAGGGGAAATATAATTAGAGTGTTAAATTGCAGATAGTCGATATCTCTTTAGCGACTCAGTCTTTCTGAATTAAGTGATATTAATCCTTTAGTCAGGAATTTCTTCACTCAGATGGCCACCCTCACAATGATAGTGTGACATCACTAAATCTGAATCAAAATCTTGATTTGCTAAGTACCAGATATACAAGGAATTTCTCTTTGTGCAGGTGTCAACATGAAAGTAGATCCAATAGAATAAATAAAGAAGATACAGTGGAGTCCAAAAGTCTGATACCACATTGACAATCTGGGATTCTTTTCCAATTGAACCTGGAAATAAACAACAGCAAGTTTCAGAATTTTTAACATTTTTAAACAAATATAGTTATGAAAAAGGTCAGATTTTTTTCTTATCTGCTCCATTGAAGTTTGTAATTTACTAACAGGTTGATTTGATTTGCTCTTGGCTTTTGGCACAAACATGTGGAGTTTATGACAACTCGAGCGTACACTGCAATTAATGTACCAAATACCAAATAAGAAATGCTCAAGGGGTTGTACTTTTCACTCAAATAGTTATGGCAATATATAGCAGCAGTTTAAAGCAGAGGGAAGTGAGAAGGGTCCCTGATTAGGAGGATTATGGCCTGGCGAAAGAAGCTGTGGAGGTGGCAGTTGGTCTGCGATTGGCTGTCGGTGTGAAAGATTTTGTGTAAAAATCATTTCAATAATAAAATAAAAGCACTAAGTCATCAGTTACACAAGTTATGCATCCCAAAATTATCACTTGATTTCAAAAGGTAGGACAGACATACCCATCCCCATTTTTCTCAAGCTGCTGTGAGATAAAAAAAGTTATTTTCTTCTCTTCTGCTGTGCAGCTGGATTGATAAACAGTTGTGGTCTGTCATGTAGCCATTTATAATTTACATTGATTTTACACTGTGGATTCAATTATATGAAAATTATATTTAGTATTATGTTTTTAGCTTCTTCTTTAACATTTTTAAAATTAGTATGTCTTTTTCTGCATCACATTCATCACAGATTTTCCATTATATTATAAAGATCTGATAGGCTTCAGCTCCCCCCACGACCCAGAAGGATAAGCGGCTTAGAAAATGTGTGTGTGTGTGTGTGTGTGTGTGTGTGTGTGTGTGTATAACGATCTGCTTTCTTCTTGCAGAGAAAAGTGTTTTGGACCCAGCCATTCTTGGTTTAGCAGCATCAAACATCATCTTCCTGGCTGTGATTTTATTTCTGTGTAGAAAATTATACAACAGTCATCATAAAGGTAGGATTTTACCCCTGAAACTGATATGATTGTCCAATTTTCATTGTTAATACATTTTGTGTTTTATTTACAAGCTGTGATTTTCTGTGCTACTTTATTACTTTTGTTCTTTGTTAAAGATGCTGCTGAGGGTCACACAGTCCAAAGTAAATCAGGTGATTCATTTATTTTCTTCTAAGTGTAAGTGTACCAGTGTAGTGTAAAACAAAGTTTGAAGATAAATATATGAAGCGTATAAACAGTAGAGTTTATAGTTATTATAAAATATAAAAGAAGTGTGCTGTCTGAATTTTAGAATCACTCTTACCTTCAGATATCACCTCCCTGCACCTCAGAATACTGTGAAATGTGATTTTGCTCACTATGTGTGTTGTGGGATCTTCTAACTCTTCTGATAAACTCTCATTTTGTTCCTCTAGTTTTGCAGTTAAACATGTTAAACACTGTTTTCTTCTTCAGGGTCAATGTGATGAAGCTTTGAACTATGCAGCACTGAGTTTCTCTAATAAACCACCGTCATCCAGAGGAACTAGAAGAAAACAGAAGCTTAAAGACACTGAAGTTTACTCTCAGATCAAACATCCCCAATAAAGCTGAGTTACTGAACTGAAAATCTACAGAATCCTCTCACCCTTTTTTATGTAATGTAATGTTTTCTGACAGAGGCCTAACAAATTATTACAGTAATGCTGTGTCTTTCTATAATTTGTGAAATAAGATATCAGACACTTTTCAGCTTACTTCCTTATTCTGTGTATAGGGATGAGGGATCACCGAAATGCTGTTAGGCTTCATTAAAGCTGTTCCTAGAGGTGTTGTCAGCACTGTCAGTCAAGTACAGAATACTGCAGGACTTAACAAACACAAGCACATCTATGATCAACAACTAGATGACCTGCATGAAGATCAGAAAGGAGCACTAAGAAGTAGGGAATACATGCAGACAGGAAACCACAGGACAAAATACTGATCACAACATAACTGCAGGTGATAATTAGTGGCTAGAAAAAGACATGGGTGTGTATAAATAGTGTGAAAATGAAGATGGAGTAATTACTTATAACATCAAAAAGGATCTGTTTATCAACTGATGATATTTGACATTTGGTTTGATACAGCGTGATCCAGTCCTAATTTTATTTATTGCTAAAGACAATCAGAGCAAGATACTAAAGATTTTTGGGTGTGAACGCTTTTGACTTGTTTATCTGTATGTTACATCTTTCAGCCTAATTCTAAAGTCTGGAACGTTGTACACACATATGTACACACATATGTGTGCATATGAATGTAGTGTAGTTTCAGGTATACACTTTCTGTCTTCTATGACTGTCATTATGAGAAACTGATCAGCCTGTTTTCTTTTTTGTGGTTTCTATTAAATCATCCGTCTTATCATTGACATTAAAGATAACTTTAAGCATTTCAAAAATTTGCTGTGTTCTTTTCTGGCAAGTTGCTTTTCTCTAAGTAAACCAACAGAAAATGTGCACAGAATAAGCTCTTTTCTTCAGGGTTCTTTTTGACCCTGTTTATACCGGGTTGTTTCATGTGTACTGAGAATTATATCATGACAGTGATACACACACATATACATTAAAATGCAAGTGTAAATGTGCCCAATTACATATTTAAAACAAACTTAAATCTGATCGCTTAAACCACTTCAAATCGTGATCTGAAATACAAAATGTGTAAATGCATCTGTTTCTACAAGACAGATCTGACAAACAGAGCCCCTCCCAACATTGTGAAGACACCTCCCCTGGTTTTCTGCATATGGAAGAGGGACCACCCCCTGGCCTGCTGCCATTTAACATGTGCAGAGCTGCTCCTTTCAGTTCAGTTCCTGACATGAGTTGCCCTTATGACTTGAACGTTGACCAGCCCTGCATGCTTAGATATTTAGTTTAACTAAAGCTAGATAAAGCATCAGTAAGTAAAGCACTAGTTTGGTTAATGTATACTTCATCTTGTCATTATTCACCGTCTTACTACAAAATGTTACAGATCAATGAATCTAAACAGCTGCCTTCTTGTAAACTTTGAAAAAGAAAAATGGCCTACAAAACTGGCGAATATAAAAGCAAAAGCAATGTTTTGAATAGAGCAGGAAGAAACTGGTAAAACATGCAATTGGCTGTCATGTTATAAGGTGACTTGTACATGTCGAGCCACATAGCAATCAACGGACTAACTGGAGACCCGTTTCTTAACCACGTGTAAATACAGTCTATATACAAGTCCAGATGTAAACAGGATCTTTAATTCAGGTTATGATTTTCCATGTGAGCAGTGTTTAATGTGATTGTCTTTTGTAGCTACCAGTGCTCGGCTCCTCTGGTGCAGAGAAAACAAAGAGCATCTGAACCTGCAATTCTGTGATGTGATTTCTCAGAGCAGCTGTGACCACAACTGCCAGTGCCCAGCTGCCAGTGTCAGTGTCAAAGTCAGTGCCCCCTGTTCAGCTCATCTTCTAGAAAGAGGAGCAGCATCCTGTCTACATGGAGAATTCAGGTTATGCTTTATTAAATAACACTGCAGCATGTCAATGAAAATGTTTCAGTTAAAGATTAGATCAGAGGAAAGTATTCACAGATTATACTCCTAGAAACCTTATAATTCAGTTATTATTCTTAAGGTTTCACTGGTCAGTCACTACAGTGAAATATCTAGTAACTACTATACAACTGATGTATAAGGTATATATATATATATATCTATGAGAGTGAGGCAGGGATGTTCAGATGTTCACTTTTTTTAAGAAGCTGTTAAAGTTCTGTTTAATCGTTTGATGTGGTTGGAAGTTTCAGCAGTTTGTCCTTTACTGCAGTATGTGTCTGTCATTTAGACTGTGGTCACTGCTAAACATATACTCAAACATAGGATATAGTTCATGAGTAAAGAACACATTTACAGTGTTTTTCTATGTTAATTATTGCTATTATTAATGTTTAGCAAACTGTTGTTGTCTTAAAGAAAACGGACTGTGTAAAAGGTTGCATTAGTCTTAACAGATAAGGTAACAGATACCTTAAGATACCTTAACAAATAAAGCCTTATAAACAACAGCAAGCCTAGATTTTCTGAACCCCTGAGAAAAGCTTATACAGAAACAAAAAAGTAATCTTATGTAAAAATGGCTTATATGATCTCATGTACAGTCCCTGGTCCAGTGTAGTTCGGGAGCATTGGATCCTTTCAGACCCCCAAGCCCACCTCTGGAGACCAGAACAATTGGAACTGCACCGGCAGGTTCAGTGTTTACAGTGTCATCCTGAAACTGTGAAAAAATATAGTGAAATGCAATTCATAGTTATGTAGAATGTTTCAGTACTTCTTTTAGGAGTTATGGAGATTGATTTTGTGTTATATGGCTGAATTAAAGTAAATAATAGCAGTTGAATTATGAGGTGGGCATCAGCTTTATATAATATTTGCCTGTCTGAGCTCTACACTAATCTAGTAAAAATGAAATTGACATGATAATTTGTTTATTATGTTAGTTTTCTGCTCTGTTTGTTTTCATACATTAATAGAAAGGTTTGAAGAGAAATTGTAACACATTTAAAGTTCATATCACAATATCATATCAAGATGTACATTTCTGCTCCTTGTGAGTCCACGTGAGTGGTCGGGGTGTGATTATACTTCCTGTTATGGGAGCCAATCAGCTTTCAGCACAGAATTATAAAAGCTGCTCCTGCAGAGGTTTTGCATGCATATTAACTACATTGTGAAAGGCTACTTTTGTCCTTCAAAACTGTAAGTGAGCTCCCAGAATTCACTGAATTCCAGCTAAATAGATTATTATTATTATTAGTAGTAGTAGTAGTAGTAGTAGTCATTACCACCAGAAGTGTTTGATTAATATAGCAGAATATTAAAAATGTTTAAACTGTTTAAACTTTTTTTTTGCTTTTAAAAAGTTTGCTTATCTTACATTTCATGCGTTTTCATCCATTGATCCGGCAGCAACTGCATGGTTCAAACAGACTCCAGAAGAAAAGCCTCTTCTCATTGCTTCTGCTTTTCACACTGTACAAGTTAAATATCACAATGATTTTGACAAGAGCGGCCGCTTTAATGCATTTAGAGCAAAAGACACTTTTAATCTGAGTATCCCAAATGTAGAACCAACATACTACTGTGCATTTGCATATTATTAATTTTGATTATATTTTTCAGTTTTTATATGTGATTTAAACTGTTTATTATGAGCCTGTAATATACATTTGTACTATATATCTTGAGTTTGATTCCTTTGGAAAAACCAGGTTTGTAACACAGCACTAGTGATTTGCATATTAAGGTCCATATTTATACCCACTGATGTAATTGGTTGAGGCCCAATTCAAATTCCTGTTATGGGAGCCAATCAGCTGTTAGCTTAGGAATATAAAGCTGCCCTTGTAGAAGTTTTAAGTACAGATGATTTTGCCCATCGAAAGCTGTAAGTGAGCTCACATAATCAACTTCATTCCAGTGACATAGGACTGCAAATGTATTACTTGGTTTTTATCAACATATTATTCACTAATCATTTACTAAAGTGTTCATAAAGTGCAACTGTTTTTTTTTCAGGGCATATATTACTTGAAGAGTTTGGCAAAGATGAGATTTTGTGTACTTGTTTGGTTCTTAACAGCATTAGGTACTGTTTTATCTTTTTCTAACAGTAAATTATTCATGTTTTTATGAATGCGGCTGTTAAACTCATGGTTGCTGATCTAATTTTCATAATTTTTTATCAATTTAAGAAAAAGAATTCCCTTTTTCTTTTAGGTGGCACCTCAAAGATAGACATTCCTTGTCTTAATGGACTGAAGTACATACAGATCGGAGAAAACATTAAGCTGAATTGTTTTTTTCCATCTGTTGATGCATTAGCGTCTACTGCCTGGTTCAAACAGACTCCAGGAGAAAAGCCTCTTCTCATTGCTTCTGCTTTTCACACTGTAGACATTAAATATCATAATGATTTTGACAAGATCGGCCGCTTTAATGCAGTAAGAGAAAAGAGCAGTTTTTATCTGAGTATCTCAAATGCAGAACCGTCTGATTCAGCTACATATTACTGTTCTGTCACATTTTATTCAGACACTGCATTATCAGACTGTACAGTCTTAGTGCTCAAAGGTAGGTGCTACTCTACTACATTGTTTTTGATTAAACAACATCAGTTTTGAAATCTACTTTTTTCTACAATGTAAACCTAAATCTACACCTCAATCAATAATAAGTAACATTTTTCTCTCTTTAGGTTCATCTTCAAGTCTCTCTGCTGTTCTCCAGCCTCCTGTATCAGATCCTGTTGAATTGGGAGGAGATACAACTTTGCAGTGTTCAGTACTCACAGATACGTCTGCAGGAGAACACAGTGTGTACTGGTTCAGACATGGATCAGGAGAATCTCATCCAGGAATCATTTACACTCATGGAAACAGGAGTGATGAGTGTAAGAAAAGCTCTGAGACTGATTCTCCTACACAGAGCTGTGTCTACAAACTCCCCAAGAGAAACCTCAGCCTCTCTGATGCTGGAACTTACTACTGTGCTGTGCTCATGTGTGGAGAGATCATCTTTGGGAACGGAACTAAACTGGACTTTGTAGGTGAGATCAGATATTTTAAGTTCCTTTAAATAGCCTTAAGCTCAACCTGAGCTCTCAGAAAAGCGATCACTGCAGTGTCACACCTAAAGGTACGTCTTAAGAACCTATGTTTAGGAAACACACACCCCATCTTAATTCCATGCATTGTACTACATGTTTGTGTTTAAAAATCAAGTTAAGAAAAAGTTAAAATATGTACAGTTCTCTACGGAAAGTGAATGTAATGTTGCTTTGTATATTTAGACGTTAATACCATTGTTGTACCGTTGCGAGTACATTTAACTGGTTTGTGCGTGTGCTGTACACTTTTTCTAACAATGTAATTTTCTCTGAAAATCTGTCACAGTAAAATTTAGAAATTTGATTCTCTTTGTCATTCTTTTTTTATTATGATAGAAATGACATAGGATATGGATTTATGCAGTGTTGAGCCTAAAAGATTTTTCCACTTCTGTTGTGTAACAGTGTAGAGAAAAACTCTGTGACGGCCATTTAAATCTATTTGTTTTTAGAATTCCAGATCCATTTATATCATTAATTAAATCAATTTTTGCATCTGAGTCATAAATTTTGACAAAATTATAAAGATAGTCTTTCTTGCTTTTTATAGAGAAACGTACTTTGGACCCAACCACTGTCGTGTTAGTGGTGTCAAACATCATCTCTCTGAGTGTGGCTTTATTTGTGTGCAGAAAACACAGCAGTCATCATAAAGGTAGGTTTTACCTCTGAAACTGATATTATTAATATCTAATGTTAGTGTATGAATACAGTGAACTATAATAGTGTAATCCTGCATGTTTGAATGATTTACTTGTTATTTGTTGAAGATGCTGCTGAACGTCACACAGTTCATGCGTATCAGGTAATTAATTCACTCTGTACAGAATGTCTGATTATGATCAGCTGGTCAGCAGTGAAACTGTGAAATACAGTGTAATGATTCAGTCTCTTTCTGCAGGCTGCATGTGATGAAGCTTCGTACTTTGCAGCCGAGAGTTTCAGCAATGAACCACAGCAGATGGGTGAAGATGTGAACTCGAAGGTCATTTATTACCAACAAAACTGAACTTTATAAAGCTTATAAGACTCTCTCCCCTTTTTACGCTACTGTAATGATGCAGACTGAGGAATAACTGGCTAATTGCTAATAGTGCAGTATATTTCTATTATTGTTGTTTTGTTGTTGTTGTGGTTTTACGTGATGGGACCAAATAATAAATACTAAAAAAGACTAATAAAATGAATACATTTGTACAATAAATTCAGAAATTCATTGTATCTGCTTTAATTGTGTAACTATTGGGAAGACAGCCCAGAGGACACAAGTGCAAGTAAACTTTAATAAGTCTTTTCTGAAAAGTGCTGATAGTCACAATCCTTGGAAACAAAAGTGTTTTCTTTGTAGTATAAATAGTGCCAAACAAGCTCTCATGGGTTAGGATTGAGCTAAAAGCCTAAAATGTCAAATTAACCAATAACATAATTAGGAGCTAACAGAGGAATCAACCACATTTTGAATTCCAATGGGTGGGAGCAATTATGTGAATGTATTATGTGAAAAAATGGAACATCTGTGTTTAATTTGGAATGGCCAAGAAATTCATGTTAATCACCACTAGCTTAGTGCTAACATACTACACCAATCTCATAGGCATGCCAGCAGAAATTGTAGAGAAGATCATTTTTGGCCCAAACCTGAAGGCCTCACAGTAATAGCTGTAGTTCACCACTGAATGTTAGAAGTCTATCAAGGCTTACCTAAAAAAATGAGAATAAGAATTCAATCCATGATACCCACGAGGGTGTATAACTATGAATAGGGAAGCAGCCCAGCACAGTGTAAAGCAGGTGTACATTGTCTAGGACTGATTAGTAGTCAGTGCAAGGATCACAGGAAATAGTGTTATTCTGCTGGTAAATGTTTTTTCAGCACATGTTTGAGGCCTGTGCTTCCATCTAACTGCTATGACTGCGGCTATTGTTAAAGAACGTGCCTTAACAACATGTCTTTGAACACTACCTCTAATTTACACCTGATTTTAAGAGACCCCTGTCACTCTTGGTCACTCTATCTAGTGAAGTATGCTTCACTAGATAGAGTGGAGATTTCGCCTCAGTAACTCTGACCTATCACAGACACACACATCACCACAGCAGCGGAAACCCTGCTGTTAAGACACAGGTTGGGTTTATTTCAAACAATAATGTGTTGGCAGTAAGACAGTAAGGCGCAAATAACATGCCAAATAAAGTTTTTGTTATTGTAAAATCAGGGATTTATGTGAGATGATGTGGATGTGTTGAAGAGACCGCCTGCTTAAACAGAGGCATAACTCATTCTTTACTAGTACTTAGTGTAGTGATTAACACCACAGCTCTGTTGCTGGAGATTGGGGTCCATTTCTCCATGCAGAAAATTCAATAAGACACAAAAGGCAGTACTTTGGATTACTTTGAGATGTTCATTCAGGCTTAGGTTGCCCTTTTTTCCTTGAGCCTGCCCTTCAAAAAGTTTGTGCACAGGTCTGTGAATATATATTTTGCTCATAATAAGTTGATTACTGGAAAGCAGTTTTGCATTACGCAAGTCCACAATTGTTATTTGGCCATTCATCGTAAATTAGCCGTCTTGGTTTTGTCCCACTCTCAACATCATTTTATCTCAGTCTTGTCTCCATCTGAGGGGAATGTGGACTCGGAAATTGTTATGGAGATCAGACGAATGCAAGAGTGCAGTGCCTCCATCTGATGTAATTGGAAACTTTTTATCATTACTGAACATTAAAAATACCTTCAAACAGAATAAAACAGTCCTTTCTCTACAATTAACTGTATTGTTTACATAAAATCACTTCACTACCAGATGAGGATCTTATTGATATTTCCATGATGGATTAATTGAATATTGTTTGTCTGCTGACGTTCATTGGTTCCAAATTTAAAACATTACCTGAGGACAGATGGGAATGTTATTATTGTTAATCATTTAATAATAAAATGGATGTTTGCTGCTTCATTTAGATTCAGCTGACTTTTTGAATTAGTTTTAGAAAAGAAGACACAGAAAATAACCCACCGTCATTTGCTTTCAAAAGTTATAATGCAAAGTTGGACTAAGACTGTGATCTAATAATAATTAATCATATTTTTAAACTGTGTATTATTTAAAATATTGTAGTGTTAACAGAAGTAGAAACACAAAGGTAGCCATGATCTGCTGTAATAAGTACTCATTATTGAACACCATGGCAGAAAGTGGCACATGCAGAATACCGAACTCACTGTGGCCCCCCTCACAAACAAAACCCACACATTAGCGCTCTGCCCAACACATAACAACACAAAAAACACTTAAATATAACTATATATAACAAGTTACAACACCAAACAACACAAGTCATTTTTTAGGAGGACTACCATGAGCCTTTGTGGGTGGCCATCTGCGTAGCCACACCTCCAGAGTCCCTCAGCGCCAGCCAGTAGTGGGACACTACAATATTATATACAACATATAAATATACAAACCCAGTTCCAAAAGCAGTTGGGACAATAAGTGCCATGCTAATAAAAACAGAAAGCAGTATTTAATAAATCCTGTTTAACCTTCATTAAATTAAAAATAGTACATACACATAATATTTGATGTTTTATTTTATGAACTTATGAAATTTGATGCCTACAACAAGTTTCAAAACATTGGGACAGTAACATATTTACCAGTGTTACATCACGGAAAAAAGCAGATTTTTTTGCCATTATTCTGTTATACAGTTCTTCAGCTGTGCAACACTCCAGGTCCTTTATTGTTGTGTTTTGCACCCATTTTTAGTGAGAGACAGGTCTGAACTGCAGGAGAGCAAGTCTGGTACGTTTGCTTATGGACTGCGCAGCCATGCTGTTGTAACATGCAAAATGTGGCTTTGTGTCATGTTGATGTCCCTAAAAGACAATATCTAGAAGGCAGAATATGTTGCTCAAAATGTTGCTCCTATGTTTAGTGCTAATGGGGTCTTCCCAAATGTGCAATACCTCCATACCATGACAGATCCTGGCTTTTAAACTTTATTCTGGTAACAGTCTGGATGCTCCTTCTCTTGTTTGGCCCAGAGAACACAGTGTCCATTATTACCAAAATAATTCATTAATCAGTCCCTTTCAAATGAACCAAGAGAAGTTGGCAGTTTTGACATATGACCTCTGCTGTGCATAGTACAGTCTTAATAGTACAGCAGTGGTTACTGTTTATTGACAATGGTTTGTCAAAGCATTCTTGAGCTTATGTGCTGACATTCATCACAGAAGCCAGATTTAATGCAATGCCATCTGAGGGATCACAAGCAGTCAGTTTTGGTTTTCAACCTTCCCTTTGCTGCCAGAGATATCTCTGGATTCCCTGAATGTTTTGATGATATTATGTATGTATTATGTAGTATTATTATAACTGTAGAGAGTAAAATACGTAAAATCCTTGCAATCACTCACTGAGGAAAGTACTTCTTAAACTGTAGGATTTTTGTTGATGCAGTTTTTGTGGTGAGTATTGACCCATCTTCGCTGATGAAGTGCTCAGCCATTCCTGGATGTTATGTTATACCCAAGCATGGCTGTATCAGCTGCTTAAGATTATTTTGAAACATTTAAAAATTCCTCATCTTAATCTGCCCTGTCCCAACGTTTTTTTCTGAAACGTGTTGCAGACATCTATTTCTGAATGAGTGTATGTGTACAAAAACAATGAAATTGACAAGATTACATTACATATCTTGTCCTTGTACTGTTTTTGTTTAAATGCAGGTCAAAGTGGATTTACAAATTACTCTTTTACCCATACTGTCCTAACTTTTGTTGGAATTGAGTTTGTATTGTTATTTATTAATATGTATAATGTATAATGAATGGTAGTAAATGGCTTGTCTTGGTCTCTCTGCTCTTGGTCTGGATGACTAAAAAGTCTTGGCCTTAACACGGAAACACCTCTAGTGGTCTTGACTACAACACTACTGGAAAGAAATATCTGTATGTAAGCTGTTGTGGTATTTAATCATATTCATGATCTGCCATTGTGCACTCACTGAATACATACATACATCATCTAAACCGCTTATCCTTCTGGGTCGCGGTGGGGTGCTGGAGCCTATCCCAGCTGTCATTGGGCGGAAGGCAGGATACACCCTGGACAGGTCGCCAGTCCATCGCAGGGCAGACAGACAGACATAGACAGTCACACACTCACTCACACCTAGGTGCAATTCAGCATGTCCAATCAGCCTGACTGCATGTTTTTGGACTGTGGGAGGAAACCGGAGTACCCGGAGGAAACCCACGCAGACACGGGGAGAACAGGCAAACTCCACACAGAAACGACCCTGGTCACCCAGCTGGGAATCGAACCCAGGCCATTCTTGCTGTGAGGTGACAGCGCTACCCACTGCGCCACCGTGCCGCCACTCATTGAATATGAAGTAAATATTTATGAATTCAGAAAAAAAATCAGTAACTAGTTACTGTAATGAAAACTACAACTTCACTTTATTCTACTATTTCATTTTATGTTGTTTGTCAGTTTTTACATGTGATTTAAACTGTTGATTGTGAATCTGTTATATACATTTGTATTATATATGTCGAGTTGGATTCCTTTGGAAAAACCAGGTTTGTTACACAGCACTAGTGATTTGCATATTAAGTTCCATATTTATACCCACTGATGTAATTGGTTGGGCCCCAATTCAAATTCCTGTTATGGGAGCCAATCAGCTGTTAGCTCAGGAATATAAAACTGCTCTTGTAGGAGTTCTAAGCACAGAGTGATGCATGCATTACCTACATCTCAGACGTTTACTCCTGCCCAGAAACTGTAGGTGAGCTCACATAATCAACTTAAAACCAGTGTTTTTGTTAAAACATTATTTACTAATCATTTACTAAACTGTTCATAAAGTGCAACTGTTTTTTTTTTTCAGAGCATATCTTACTTGAAGAGTTTGGCAATGATGAGATTTTGTGTACTTGTTTGGTTCTTAACAGCATTAGGTACTGTTTTATCTTTTTTCCAACAGTAAAACATTCATGTTTTTATGAATGTGGCTGTTAAACTCATGGTTTGCTGGACAAATTTTCATTAATTTTTATCAATTTAAGAAAAAGAATTTCCCTTTTTCTTTTAGGTGGCACCTCAAAGATAGACATTCCCTGTCTTAATGGACTGAAGTACATACAGATCGGAGAAAACATTAAGCTGAATTGTTTTTTTTCCATCTGTTGATGCATCAGCGACTGCATGGTTCAAACAGACTCCAGGAGAAAAGCCTCTTCTCATTGCTTCTGCTTTTCACACTGTAGACATTAAATATCATAATGATTTTGACAAGAGCGGCCGCTTTAATGCAGTAAGAGAAAAGAACAGTTTTAATCTGAGTATCTCAAATGCAGAACCGTCTGATTCAGCTACATATTACTGTTCTGTCGCATTTTATTCAGACACTGCATTATCAGACTGTACAGTCTTAGTGCTCAAAGGTAGGTGCTACTCTACTACATTGTTTTTTGATTACACAGCATCAGTTTTGAAATCTACATTTTTCTACAACGTAAACCTAAATCTACACCTCAATCAATAATCAGTAACATTTTTCTCTCTTTAGGTTCATCTTCAAGTCTCTCTGCTGTTCTCCAGCCTCCTGTATCAGATCCTGTTGAACTGGGAGGAGATACAACTTTGCAGTGTTCAATACTCACAGATGCGTCTGCAGGAGAACACAGTGTGTACTGGTTCAGACATGGATCAGGAGAATCTCATCCAGGAATCATTTACACTCATGGAAACAGGAGTGATGAGTGTAAGAAAAGCTCTGAGACTGATTCTCCTACACAGAGCTGTGTCTACAAACTCCCCAAGAGAAACCTCAGCCTCTCTGATGCTGGAACTTACTACTGTGCTGTGCTCATGTGTGGAGAGATCATCTTTGGGAACGGAACTAAACTTGGTTTTACAGGTAAGTGCAAGTATTTTCAATCTCATAAAGTAGCCTTAAGCATGACCAGGTACAAAATGTGGGGGAGACCAGTGTTGGGGTATTAGAGCCTACATGCAGTAGTTTAAACTAAAACTAGATGGAGGAAGTATGTCCATATTGAGAGCTATCTTATTGTCAATATGACTTAAAAATCAGTATTAAAAACTCAATACAGTATTAGTGACAAGAAGTGTCCTGTGTTCTGATACACATTCAGTATAGAATAGCAGCTTGAAGATTGTTAATAGTAAGAATCAATTTCTTGTTGTTTGCAGTAACAGGTTTTGTTCCACTGTGTGTCACTGAAATACAATGAAGTGCTCTATATTAATGTTGTGACATTACTTAGTTACTGTGCTGCCTTACATATTTGAGTTAAGTGAACCTCAAAAAAAAAAAAAAAACCAAATACAAATAACCAAGCATAAAACACAGATTCTTAAAATGTTAACTTACTGTTAGAAGTTCAATTAACTCAAAAATTTAAGTAATCTGTTAAGGGAAATATAATTAGAGTGGTGAATTGCAGATAGTCAGTATCTCTTTAGCGACTCAGTCTTTTTGAATAAAGTGATTAATATGGTAGTCGTACATTTTGTCACAATGGCCACCCTCACAATGATAGTGTGATATCACTAAATCTGAATCAAAATCTTGATTTGCTAAGTACCAGATATACAAGGATTTTTTCTTTGTTCAGGTGTCAACATGAAATTAGATCCAATAGAATAAATATAGAAGATACAGTGGAGTGCAAAAGTCTGAGACCACATTGATAATCTGGGATTTTTTTTCAATCTGGAAATTAACAATAGTATGTTTTTGAATTTTGAACATTTGTAAACTAAAGTATTTCTACAAAAAGGTCTGATTTTTTTCTTATCTGTCTATCGAAGTTTGCAATTTACTATCAGGTATTTTTGATCTGTTCAGTTTATGCCAACTCGAGTGTACACCGCTATTAGAGTACCAAATACTAAGAAATTTTTAAATGCATGTTCAAATTTCAAGAGATTGTACTTTTCACTCAAATAGTTATGGCAATATAAATATAATTAATTATATATAATTATTATATAATTTCTAATTATATAATCACTATTGGGTTCTGACTATATATATATATATATATATATATATATATATATATATATGGTAGATTTCATGGAAAAAAATCATGTGTCATCAATACTAAAAACAATATGGTGTCAGTTATACAAGCTATGTATCTCAAATTTATTGCTTGATTTCAAAAGGTGGGACTGACATGCTCACTCCCATTTTTCTCTAGCTGTTGAGAAATGGAAAAGTCATTTTCTTCACTTCTGTTGTGCAGCTGAGTTGATAGACATCTGTGGTCTGTAATGTAGCCATTTACAATTTACTGTGATTTTAGATTCTGGATTCAGTTGTATGAAAATGTTTTAGTATTATGTTTTTAGCCTTTCATCAACATTTTTAAAATTAGTCTTTTTCTGCATCAAGAAATTTCTGCATCACATTCATCACAGATTTTACATTACATTATAAAGATTTGATAGGCTTCAGCTCCCCCCGCAACCCAGAAGGATAAGTGGCTGAGAAATGTGTGTGTGTGTGTGTATATAAGGATCTGCTTTCTTATTGCAGAGAAAAGTGTTTTGGACCCAGCCATTCTTGGTTTAGCAGCATCAAACATCATCTCCCTGGCTGTGATTTTATTTCTGTGTAGAAAATTATACAACAGTCATCATAAAGGTAGGATTTTACCACTGAAACTGATATGATTGTCCAATTTTCATTGTTAATACGTTTTTGTTGTTTTTACAAGCTGTGATTTTCTGTGCTACTTTATTACTTTTATTCTTTGATGAAGATGCTGCTGAGGGTCACACAGTCCAAAGTAAATCAGGTGATTCATTTATTTTCTTCTAAACCCAGTGTAGTGTAAACAAAGTTTGAAAATAAATATATGAAGCATATAAACAGTAGAGTTTATAATCATTATAAAATATATTAGCAATGCTCTGTCAGAACTTTAAAATCACCCCTACCTTCAAATATCACCTCCCTGCACCTCAGAATACTGTGAAATGTGATTTTGCTCACTATGGTTAATCTGCTGGTTGTGGGATCTTCTAACTCTTCTGATAAACTCTCATTTTGTTCCTCTAGTTTTGCAGTTAAATGTGTTAAATACAGTCTCTTTCTTCAGGGTCAATGTGATGAAGCTTTGAACTATGCAGCACTGAGTTTCACTAATAAACCACCGTCATCCAGAGGAACTAGAAGAAAACAGAAGCTTAAAGACACGGAAGTTTACTCTCAGATCAAACATCCCCAATAAAGCTGAGTTACTGAACTGAAAATCTACAGAAGCCTCTCACCCTTTTTTATGTAATGTAATGTTTTCTGACAGAGGCCTAACAAATTATTACAGTAATGCTGTGTCTTTCTATAATTTGTGAAATAAGATATCAGACACTTTTCAGCTTACTTCCTTATTGTATGTATGTGTGTATGTATATAGGTGATCACCAAAAGACTGTTAATCACCAAAAGACTGTTAATTCCTAAAAATGCTGTTAGGCTACATTAAAGCTGTTCCTAGAGGTGTTGTCAGCACTGTCAGTCAAGTACATAATACTGCAGGACCTAACAACCACAAGCACACCAAAAACACTAGATAACCTGCATGAAGATCAGAAAGGAGCACTAACAAGTAGGGAATACATGCAGACAGGAAACTATAACAACACTGCCAAGAACCACAAGACAAAATAATGACTGATCACAACATAACTGCAGGTGATAATTAGTGGCTAGAAAAAGACATGGGTGTGTATAAATAGTGTGAAAATGAAGATGGAGTAATTACTTATAACATCAAAAAGGAACTGTTTATCAACTGATGATATTTGGACATTTGTTTTAATACAGCGTGATCCAGTCCTAATTTTATTTATTTTTTTTTATTGCTGAAGACAATCAGAACAAAATACTAAAGATTTTTGGGTGTGAACGCTTTTGACTTGTTTATCTGTATGTTACATCTTTCAGCCTAATTCTAAAGTCTGGAACGTTGTACACTTACATGTGTATATGAATGTAGTGTAGTTCCAGGTATACACTTTCTGTCTTCTGTGACTGTCATTATGAGACACTGATCAGCCTGTTTTCTTTTTTTGTGGTTTCTATTAAATCATCCATTTTTTATCATTAACATTAAAGATAACTTTAAGCATTTCAAAAATTTGCTGTGTTCTTTTCTGAAAATTTCTTGTATTTTTTTTTAAGTAAACCACCAGAAAATGTGCACAGAACAAGCTCTTTTTTCAGGGTTCTTTTTGACCCTGTTTATACCTGGTTGTTTGATGTGTCTTGAAGATTACATCATGACAGTGATACACATACATATACATTAAAATGCAAGTGTAAATGTGGCCAATAAACATGTACAGCAATTTTTAATCTGACTGCTTAAACCACTTCAGAACCTGATCTGAGATATAAATGTGTAAATGCATCTGTTTCTCCAAGACACTTTTAACAATCAGAAGCCCTCCCAACACTGTGATGACACCTCCCCTCTGCTCTTCTGCATATGGGTGAGGGACCACCCCCTGGACTGCATTTAACACACCCAGAGCTGCTCTTTCAGTTCAGTTCCTGATATGAGTTTCTCTAATGACTTCAACTTTGCCAGCCCTGCATGCTGAGCTATTTAGTTTAACTAAAGCTAGATAAAGCACCAGTAAATAAAGCAAGTTTGGTTAATGTATACTTCACCTTGTCATCATTATCCATCTTACCACAATATGTTATAGATTAATGAATTTAAACAGTCTTCTTGTAAACATTGAAAATGAACAATTGCCCACAAAACTGGTGAATTTGGAGGCAACAGCAGTGTTTTGAATAGAGCAGGAAGAAACTGGTAAAACAGGCGATTGGCTATCATGTTATGAGCTGACTTGTATACGTCGAGCCACATAGCAATCAACAGACTAACTGGAGACCCGTTTCTTAACCACATTTAAATACATCTGAATAAAATCTATATACAAGACACACCCAGATGTAAACAGGATCTTTAATTCAGGTTATGATTTTCCATGTGAGCAGTATTTAATGTGACTATCTTTTGTAGCTACCAGTGCTCAGCTCCTCTGGTGCAGAGAACCAAAGAGCATCTGAACCTGCAATTCTGTGATGTGATTTCTCAGAGCAGCTTTGACCACAACTGCCAGTGCCCAGCTGCCAGTGTCAGTGTCATAGTCAGTGCCCCCTGTTCAGCTCGTCTTCTACAAAGAGAAGCAGCATCCTGTCTACATGGAGAATTCAGGTTAAGCTTTATTTTACTATCGTCCTCTGTAGTCCTCACCATGACACTGCTTCTAGTCTTGGGGTCAGTTTCCTGTACCTGGACAATCTAAAAATAACAACCCTAAAACATATTAAAATGTATTTAACAAAAAGCATTGCTGCATGTCAATAAAAATGTTTCAGTTAAAGATTAGATCAGAGGAAAGTATTCACAGATTATACCCCTAGAAACCTTATAATTCAGTTATTATTCTTAAGGTTTCACTAGTCAGTCACTACAGTGAAATATCTAGTAACTACTATACAACTGATGTATAAGGTATATATATATATCTATGAGAGTGAGGCAGGGATGTTCAGAACCTCCTCACTTTTTTTAAGAAGCTGTTAAAGTTCTGTTTAATCGTTTGATGTGGTTGGAAGTTTCAGCAGTTTGTCCTTTACTGCAGTATGTGTCTGTCATTTAGACTGTGGTCACTGCTAAACATATACTCAAACATAGGTTATAGTTCATGAGTAAAAAACAGTTACAGCGTTTTTTCTTTGTTAATACTGCTATTATTAATGTTTAGCAAACTGTTGTTGCCTTAAAGAAATCAGACTGTGTAAAAGGTTGCATTAGTCTTAACAGATAAGGTGGATGCTTTATGATGAGAAAAGCCTCATAAACAAAAGCAAGGCTAGATTTCATAAACCCCTGAGAAAAGCTTATACAGAAGCAAACAAGTAATCTTTTGTAAAAATGGCATCTGTGATCTCATGTACAGTCCCTGGTCCAGTGTAGTTCTGGAACCCTGGAACCATTTGGACCCTCAGCTGACCTCTGGAGACCAGCTGCACTGCACCTGCAGGTCCAGTGTTTACAATGTCATCCTGAAACTGTAAAATAATATACTGAAATGAAATTCATTGTTATGTAGAAGGTTTACATATTTTTTTAGGAGTTATGGAAAGTGATTTTGTGCTATATGTATGAATTCCCAGTAGAATTATCTGGTGGGTCCTCAGCTTTATATAATATTTGCCTTTCTAAGCCTTTAGCAGTACACTAAATGAACCTTAAGTAAAATGAAATTACCATGATACTTTGTTTGTGTTAGTTTTATGTTCTGTTTGTTGTTTTATATATTAATAGAAAGGTTTGAAGAGAAATTGTAACAAGCTGAAAGTTTATATCAAGATATTAGGTACATTTTTTCTTCTTATGAGTCGACGTGAGTGGTCGGGGCCTGATTATACTTCCTGTTATGGGAGCCAGTCAGCTTTCAGCCAGAGTTATAAAGCTGCGCCTGCAGAGTTTTGCGTGCATATTAACTACATTGTGAAAGGCTACTTTTGTCCTTCAAAACTGTAAGTGAGCTCCCAGAATTCACTAAATTCCAGTGACATAGATCATTATGATCATTATTATGATTATTATTATTATTATTATTATTATTATTATTATCACCAGAAGTGTTTGATTAATACAGCAGAATATAAATAATGTTTTTTTTTCCCTTTCTTCAGGAGAAGGATTACTTGAAGAGTTTGGCAATGATTCAATTTTATATGCTTATTTTCCTCTTCGGTAGTGCATTCGGTACAGTTTAAACTTTTTTCATTGCTTCAAAAAAGTTTGTTTGTCTTACTTAGGAAGCACATGGATAGCTGTACATATTTCATGCATTTTCTGAATTTTTGGTTTTGTTTTATTTTCTTGCGGATTTCTTGCCTTTTAGGTGGCACCTCAATTGATGTTCCATGTCTAAATGGACCGAAGTACATTAATGGTGGGAAAAATATTAGTCTGAATTGTTTCTTTTCACCCGTTGATCCGGCAGCGACTGCATGGTTCAAACAGACTCCAGGAGAAAAGCCTCTTCTCATTGCTTCTGCTTTTGACACTTTACAAGTTAAATATCATAATGATTTTGACAAGACCGGACGCTTTAATGTAGCAAGTGAAAAAAGCAGTTTTAATCTGAGTATTTCAAATGCAGAACCATCTGATTCAGCTACATATTACTGTGTATTTACATATTATACAGATGCTACATTATTAGACTGCACAGTTTTAGTCCTCAAAGGTAGGTGTTAGTCTACTACAGTCTGCTTTTAGACTTTTTAGACTTTGTATATTTATATCTCACTCAATAATCAGTAACATTTTCCTCTCTTTAGGTTCATCTTCAAGTCTCTCTGCTGTTCTCCAGCCTCCTGTATCAGATCCTGTTGAACTGGGAGGAGATACAACTTTGCAGTGTTCAATACTCACAGATACGTCTGCAGGAGAACACAGTGTGTACTGGTTCAGACATGGATCAGGAGAATCTCATCCAGGAGTCATTTACACTCATGGAAACAGGAGTGATGAGTGTAAGAAAAGCTCTGAGACTGATTCTCCTACACAGAGCTGTGTCTATAAACTCCCCAAGAGAGACCTCAGCCTCTCTGATGCTGGAACTTACTACTGTGCTGTGCTCATGTGTGGAGAGATCATCTTTGGGAACGGAACTAAACTGGACTTTGTAGGTAAGAGCAGATATTTCATAATTTATATATTTCAAATTAATGGTCAAGCTTATCGTCAAGGTTTGGCCTTTGATTACAAGCATATCCTCCGCCTGTGCGGAGTATGTGTACAGTATGTTTTTTTTTCTGACAATGTAATTTTCTCAGAATATCTTTCACATTTGGAAACTTTTTTTCTTTTCGTAATGATGCAAATAACAAATGATGTGGATTTATGCAGTCTTGTGAAACGCAACGATATTTCCACCTCTGTTGTATAACAAGGTTAAAAAAAACTGTTTCTATATAACGGCCTTTTAAAACTATTTGTTTTAGACTTCTAGATCTATTTATATCATTATGAAACAATGTGTTTCTCATGTTCATCACCGCTTAATTTTTGATGTATTTCAGCGTCATAAATTTTGATAAAATTGTAATGATTTTCCTTGCTTATTATAGAGAAACATGCTTTGGACCCAACCATTGTCGTGTTAGTGGTGTCAAACATCATCTCTCTGAGTGTGGCTTTATTTATGTGCAGAAAACACAGTAGTCATCATAAAGGTAGGTTTCACCTCTGAAACTGATATTATTATTAATATCTAATGTTAGTGTATGAATGCAGTGAACTTTTATAATGTAATAGTGCACAGTTTAAATTATTTACTTGTTATTTGTTGAAGATGCTGCTGAAGGTCACACAGTTCATGCACATCAGGTAATTAATTCACTTTGTAAATCTTTTCTGATAAACTCGACTATGAGGCTACAAAATGTCTGATTATGCAGTGAAACTGTGAAATACAGTGTAATGATTCAGTCTCTTTCTGCAGGCTGCATGTGATGAAGCTTCGTACTTTGCAGCCGAGAGTTTCAGCAATGAACCACAGCAGAAGACTGAAGATGTGAACTCAAAGGTCATTTATTACCAACAAAACTGAACTTTATGAAGCTTATAAAGCTCTCTCCTATTCCCATGCTACTGTAATGACTGCAGACTGAGGAATAACTGGCTAATTGCTAATAATGCAGTATGTTTTAAGTACCTTCAGTCTGATTTACCGTATCTACATTAATAGTGTAACTACTGAGAAGACAGAACAGAGGCTGCAAGTGTGAGTAGGCTTTATTATTTGTTCTCCAGTATGTGCTGAGACTCTGTAATGTCTTCAATACTTTCATCTAAACCTGTTTGTATGTCATGTTTTATTTTTACATGATGGTTATGCATCTTATGTAAGGAATGCTTATATTGTTTCCATATTCTTAGTACTTAACAGAACTCTAGACCTTCAGTAATACAATAAAGAATCATGTTTGGCCTGTGTGATAATAAAATGAGTAATCACTGAAGTGTATGTTCCATCTGGTGCACACTCTTAAAAAAGCGCTTTAGTAAAGACAATGATTCAATGTGGAATCATGAACACTCAAAGAACCATTTGCATGCTTAAATGGTTCTTTGCATGGTAAAATCTTTCTTTAGATTGATGGAGAAAATGTTGTATACGATTCTATACAGAAGCATTTTTTTAAATGGTTTCATGTAGCACCAAAAAAATTCTTCTATTGTTACAATGTCAAGCTTGTAACAATAGAAAAACCCTTTTAGGTAAATATAAATGTGGCCAATCTGCTTTCATCACATCATATGAAGATTGGTTAAACTAGACATAGTATTAGAGGAAATTATGTTATAATGCAATTTGCTAGTCAATGTAAATTGATATTAAAGAAAATAAGATGATTAAACTGCATAAAATAGCATTTTATTCTCTTATAAAAGACGTAATACAAAATACAAGGTGATGTACAGGCCTTGGTCATGAATACATTTAAAAATATTTTTAAATTGTCACTCAGTCCTTCCCTTAATATTAGAGTTTGAAGAACGGTTGGTGAGATGAATGACACACTATGCCTGAAACTGATGTTAACCTTTCTAAGCAAACTGTGCACAAGACCACCTGCTAACTGTGTTGTTCTTAAGCACAAGTTTGAAAGGTGTGGTGAAATGGTGAAGTCGCCAATACGTTTGTGTGAGTTCAGTGAGGAAGAGATAGCACAGTTAATAGTCTTTCAGACAAAATCATTGTACAGGTGCACAAAAATAAAAACTGGGAAAGATTAATATTAAGAGCACATGTTGCAGCCACATCAACGCCCCATGAGGACTAAAATGCTCAATTCAATTTTATTTGTATAGTACGGAGCCCTGCTGTTGACATCCCATATAGATAAAAATAATGCATGGCCACGCCTTATTAACGCTTAGAAAAGAAATCTTAATGCATGGCCACGACTTAGTAAGGTGTGGGAATGAGATAATTAAGCCATAGCCACCCCTTAGTAAGGCATGGGAATGAGATCATGCCTTACTAAGTAGTAGCCATGCATGATGATTTCATTCCCATAGCTTACTAAGTTGTGGTCACAACATAATTATCTTGTTACCATGCCTTACTAAGTTGTGGCCACGCATTATTTATACAGGATGTCACCAGTGGGGCTCAGTAGTATAGCACATGGGCATTGTCTATTACAATGGGTCGAAGCCTCTAAGAGCAAGAGGAAGAAACCTTGAAAGGAACCAAGACTCAAAAGGGGAACCCATCCTGCTCTGGTCAACACTGGATAGCAAAACAATAACACAATAATAAGAGTTGAATAAAGAAAGACACTGAGCCTAATCATTAGAGCAAGTATTCAGATTGACCAGTGAAAACCAGTATTAGCAGTGGGGAATCATCAGGGCCTTCTAGGCCTTCAGAGAAGGCCTAAGAATTACTGTGCAATAAAAAAAAAACAAAACATGTCTGTAATCTTTAGTTAATTTTTCAGTTAATATAATTTGTTCTTTCAGTCTAATCATCATGGTCGTCTTTAACCATGGCAAGTATTGTAGTAAGATTTTTATTTAATAGTTAAATTTTGATTGGAAACAAAAGGTTAAGACCTGTTTTCTGTGGTATCTAGGTAGATAAAGTCAAGCAAGCTCTCTTATTGGTTAGGACTTCAGAAGCTGAAATCAAGGCCTAATGGGTCAGACTACATAACATTATTAGAAACTTTAAGAACTAACAGAGGAATCAGCCAATCAGGTTTTAATGTACAATGAGCGGAACCAATTTACTTCACTACACTACATCACTGACTGTGAATACAAACTGTAGCCTAACCACGGTTTAGTCAGTAGTTAGAAATGAAAAACAGGTGTGGCACTTCTTTGTAGTAGGAAGTAGTAGGATACCATGGTAGCTCTAGCAGTGATTAGCATTATCATAGAATTCTTTTCCCCCTTAGTTTTGAGTGATTTTTATAATCATGGTTTACCACTGAATGTTAGAAGCCTATTGATGCTTACCTAAAATAAAATTAATTAAATCTGTGAAACAAATGGATTAATAAGGACATTATAATGAAAAGGTAAGTAACCAAGCAGGTGTACTGTGCCTAGGACTGATTAGTAGTCAGTGCACGGATCCCAGGGAAGAAACAGTGTTATTCTGTTAGTAAATATTCTTTCAGCACGTGTTTGAGGCCTGTAACTCCATCTAGCCACTACTGTCATTGATGATTACCATTGGTAAAGGACGCCTTTGGAACATTACTGCTAACGTATGGCTGGTTTTAAAAAGACAAGGAGAATCCAGTGCAAAACTGGGGACAATTTATTGCTCAAACTTTAGTAAATCTAAGGGAATATGTAATCGGCCAGACCATAAACTGACCGGCCACTTTATTACATACACCTGCTTGTATCTGCAGTCATTGTCCATTTTGTCAGTTCCTTTACCATATAAGTGTCCTTTGTAGTTCTACAATTACAGACTGTCCACCTGTTTCTCTGCATACTCTGTTAGCCTCCTTTTACCTTGTTCTTCAAAGACAAGGACCCCAGGGCTCCTGAGTGGTGCAACCGTCTAAGCGTTGGCCCTATCATCAGGAGATAGAGAGTCTGATCCCTGGTGATGGAGATCGCGAGTTTGATCCTTGGTGATGCTACAGCCATCTGTGGCTGGGAGTCCAAGAGATCACAATTGGCCTCGCTCTCTGGGTGGGTAGGATGCCTCCCCCCCTTCCCCCATCACCTAACGCAATGCTAGTCAGCGTAGGCTGACGTAACAGAACTGGTAGTGGGCGCTTTCCTCCGAGCGCGTTCAGCTGTCCAATGACGTTGCGTGAGTGGCAGTTTGAAAAGATGCGGTGGCTGGCTTCACAGGACTCGGAGGAAGCCTGTGCTGGGCATCATCCTCCTAGCACGCTGGAAGTATTGTGTGACTGGGGGAGTCCTAACTAGTGGGTGGAATTGGAGACGATTAAATTGGGGGAAAAAAAAAACAAACAAAAAAAAAACAGGACCACCAAGAGCAGGTACTATTTGGGTCGTGGACCATTCTCAGCACTGCAGTAACACTGATGTGGTGGTGGTGTGTTAGTGTGTGTTGCACTAGTACAAGTGAATCGGACACAGCAGTTTTAAACACCTCAGTGTCACTGGACTGAGAATAGTCAACTAATCGAAATTATCCAGTCAACAGTGTCCTGTGGGCAGCGTCCTGTGATGACCAACACAAACTGTGCAGCAACAGATGAACTATTGTCTCTGACCTTACATCTACAAGGTGGACCAACAAGGTAGGATTGTCTAATAGAGTGGACAGTGAGTGGACACAGTGCTGAAAACTCCAGCAGCACTGCTGTGTCTGATCCACTCGTACCAGCATAACACACACTAACACACCACGTCAGTGTCACTGCAGTGCTGAGAATGATCCACCCACCCACACCCAAAGTACCTGCTCTGTGGTGGTCCTGACCATTAAAGAACAGGGTAAAAAGGGGCTAACGAAGTATGCAAAGTATCACTAGTAGCACCTCTTAAAGAGACCACCAGCTTAAGAAGAGTTATAACACATTCATTAATAGTAAGTAGTGTAGTGATTAACACCATAGCTCTGTTGCTGGAGATCGGGGTCAAGTCCTTATGCGGAAAATCCAATATTTTGCACAAAAGGCAGTACATTAAGTTACATTGAGAAACAATCTTAGCACTACGTTTACTTGGCTCTGAAATATACTTAAATTGCCTCTCTCTGGATAAGAATGTCTGCTATATGAGATAAATTAGATAAAATTTATTCAGGTTCAGCGTGGCCTTTTAACCTCGAGCCTGCCCCTCAAAATGTCTGTTCACAGATCTGTAAAGATATTTTGCTTAAGCTAAGTTATTTACTGGAAGGAAATGTCTATATTTAAGCTGTGGCAGTATTTAATCTTATGTTCTGTCATCATGCACTCAAAGAATGTGAATTAAATACTAAATATTCAGTAATTCAGATAAAAATCAGTAACTATAAGTAAAGTTCCAAGATTATTATACTATTAATGTGATTCTTTTTTTTTTAACCGTCTGAGCCATTTTTTAACTTGTAATATGTATTCTTATTTATTTTTTTATATCTTGATATTGCTTTGGCTAAATCAGGTTTGTAACCCAGCAGTGACAATTTGAATATTGAGCTCTATATTTATGCCCGCTAATGTGAGTGGTTCAGGCCCAATTCAACTTCCTGTTATAGGAGCCAATCAGCTGTCAGCTGTCAGTATTATAAAGCCGCCCTTGTAGAAGTTTTAAGTACAGAGTGATGCATGCATTACCTACATCTCAGACGTTTACTCCTGTCCTTCAAAAACTGTAAGTGAGCTCACATAATAAGCTTCATTCCAGTGTCATAGAACTGCAGCTATATTTATTTGGGATGTGTTAATCATTTACTAATACTTTACTAGTTTGTAAAGTTTATGTGATTTTTTTTTCCAGGGCATAAATTACTTGAAGAGTCTGGAAATGTTTCAGTTATTTTGTGTGCTTGCTTTGCTCTCAACAGCATTAGGTACTGTTTATCTTTTATTTAACACTAGCACATTGATTGATTTATCTTCTATAAAACTTATGGACTACTGTACTACACTTCATGTTCCCCCCTTTTTTCTTTCAGGTAGTACCTCAAAGATTGACATTCCATGTCTTAATGGAGTGAAGTACTTTCCTAAAGGGGTAATTGTTAATCTGAATTGCTTTTTTTCATCTGCGGATGCATCAGCGACTGCATGGTTCAAACAGACTCCAGGAGAAAAGCCTCTTCTCATTGCTTCTGTTTTTCGTTCTGCAACAGTCACATATCATAATGGCTTTAATAAGAGCGGCCGCTTTAATGCAGTAAGAGAAAAAAGCAGTTTTAATCTGAGTATCTCAAATGCAGAACCATCTGATTCAGCTACATATTACTGTGCTGTTGCATATTACACAGATATTAGCTTAATGGACTGCACAGTTTTAGTCCTCAAAGGTAGGTACAGTCTGCTTTTATAAAATGCAATTTTTTGGTAAATTGCTAATTGCTTCACTCATTCAGAACATTTTCCTCTCTTTAGGCTCATCTTCAAATCTCTCTGCTGTTCTCCAGCCTCCTGTATCAGATCCTGTTGAACTGGGAGGAGATACAACTTTGCAGTGTTCAGTACTCACAGATACGTCTGCAGGAGAACACAGTGTGTACTGGTTCAGACATGGATCAGGAGAATCTCATCCAGGAATCATTTACACTCATGGAAACAGGAGTGATGAGTGTAAGAAAAGCTCTGAGACTGATTCTCCTACACAGAGCTGTGTCTACAAACTCCCGCAAGAGAAACCTCAGCCTCTCTGATGCTGGAACTTACTACTGTGCTGTGCTCACATGTGGAGAGATCATCTTCGGCAATGGAACTAAATTGGACTTTGTAGGTAAGAGCAGATATTTACGATCTATTACAATGTATTTGTAAAGTAGCCCTACGACCAGGTATCAAAAGTGGGGGGAGACCAGTGTGGGGTATTAGAGCCTACATGCAGTAGTTTAAACTAAAACAAGATGGAGAAATACGTCCGTTCTGAGAGCTGTCATATTGTCAAGAGCTACCAGCATATCTAATGACTTATAAATGAATATTAAAAAGTCAAAGTAATACTACTGACAAGAATAGTGTCCTGTGTTCTGATACATATTCAGTATAGAATAGTAGTTAAGAGATTCTTAATAGTAAAAATTAGTAACCGGTTTTGTTCCATTGTCTATCTTTGAAATACAATATAAGAAATATACGATATAAGAAAGAACAGGTAGACTGACAGTGTAAATATCAGTAATCTGTTAGTGGTGCTAGAATTTGAAATGTATGGGAATATTTGTAGACAGCTAACTGTTCTTTTAATTACTTAGTCTTTCTGAAAGACTAAGTTTTTCCACATGACTGTATTCGTATAACTGATTAGTCTGCTTTAAATAGTAGAATTTTCTGGACAAGCCAGCACTTCAAATCTGGAAATTTTGTAGAATAATTCATCTAAAGATCACTTAATTGCACATATAAAAGGTAGTAAAAATGCTACACACTGACACTGAGAATTTTTTGATACGATTCTTGCATGTAGTGCATGTCTTCACTCGAATGGCCACACTAACTAAATCTTTATTTGCCATGCACCAGATATATTTAGGAATATATATATATATATATATATATATATATATATATATATGTGTGTGTGTGTGTGTGTGTGTAGCTCACATTAAAAATCTGATATTTTTGCAGCTAAATCTCAAAATAAAAACAAAGACATTTTGGACATTGATCACATGATCTTGTTAAGGCCTTTTTACAAAAAGGTCTGATGTTTTCTCATCCATTCCATTGAAGTTTGTAATTCACTCTCAGATGGATTTGACTCATTCACTCATTATTCATGTCAACTCAACTGTGCACTGCCATTGAATTTTTCACTCATATAGTTATGCTGATATAATTTGTAATGGAAAAATATGTATTAAATTAGATTTTCCCTACCATAGTAATAATATAAGACAGAGTATATATATATATATATATATATACATATATATATATATATATAATATATATATATATATATATATATATATATATGTGCACTGACTACAGTAGAGGAATGTGGAAAAGGTTCTTATTCAGAAGGATTATGACATGATGTATGCAGTAGTTATGCATACATTGCAATACGTGTTATAAAGTGCATGTGCATCAGTTTAAAGCAGAGGGATGTGAGAAGGGTCCTTGTTTAGGAAGATTATGGCCTGACAAAAGAAGCTGTGGAGTTGGCAGTTGGTCTGTGATTGGCTGTTGGTGTGGGAGATTTTATGGAAAAATCATGTCATCGATAATCAAATAAAAACAATATGTCATCAGTTACACAAGCTATGCAGCCCAAAATTATCGCTTGATTTGCAAATGTGGGACTGACAGCCCCCAGCAGGCATTTGCGATCTGTCATATAGCCCTTTAAAATGTATATTAATTTGAGATTCAAGATAAAAGTATACAAAAATATATTTTATTATTATGATTTTAGCTTTTCTTCAGCATTTTTATGATTAGTATGTCGTTTTCTGCATCACATTCACCACATTTTACATTACATTGCAAGACCTGCTTTCTTATTACAGGGAACAGTGTTTTGGTCCCAGTCATTATTGGTTTAGCAGCATCTAACATCATTTCTATGGCTGTGATTTTATTTCTGTGTAGAAAATTACACAACAGTCATCATACAAGTAAGTTTTATAAATTTAATTTTCATTCTTAATTAATGCATTTTTGACATTTTACAATTAATTTACTGTGCTACATTAATGCTTTTATTATTTGCTGAAGATGCTGCCGAAGGTCAAACAGTCCAAGTAAATCAGGTGATTAATTCATTTTTTCTAAACCCAGTCTATGGAAAGTCCAGAACTCAGAGTGTAAAGCAAGTTTGAAAATAAATATATGATGCATATAAACAGTAGAGTTTATAATCATTATAAAGTGAAGCAGAAGGGCTCTGTCAGAGCTTTAGAATCACTCTTACTTTCAATTATTACCTCCCTGCATCACACAAAATACTGTGAAATGTGATTTAGCTCACTGTGTTTAATGTGCTTCTAACTCTTCTGATAAACTCATTTTGTTCCTCTAGTTTTGCAGTTAAACATGTTAAACACTGTTTTCTTCTTCAGGTTGAATGTGATGAATCTTTGAACTATGCAGCACTGAGTTTCTCTAATAAACCACCGTCATCCAGAGGAACTAGAAGACAACAGAAGCTTAAAGACACTGAAGTTTACTCTCAGATCAAACATCCCCAATAAAACTGAATTATTGAACTGAAAAGCTACAGAATCCTTTCCCCCAGTGTTATGTAATGTCATTTTCTGACAGAGGCCTAACAAATTATTCTAATAATGATGTATGTTTCTATAGGTTATAAAGTAAGATATTAGACCCATTCAGTTTACTTTCTTAGTGTATGTGTGGTAACTGCATTTTGTAATAAGATTGCAGTCTTAAGCTAAGGAAGATTCATCAGCTGATGGTATTTGGTTTTATGTAGTCCACTCTTAGTTAAAGTTTTTGGGAAAGACAGTTAGAGTAAGATGCTGAAAGTTTTTGGGTATGAAAGTTTGTGAGTTGTTTATCTGTATGTTACATTTTCCAATCTTATATGAACTCCTTTAAAATCCTAGGCTTAGTACATGACTTACTAAGACTTATTATTCAGTAACTACAGGGATTTCAGTTCAAAGTTCAAACTTCAAAGTTTTAGCCCTGGCCATTTAAGGGGTTAATGACTGGAACATTTAGAATTTATATGTATGTACTTTAATACAGTGTAATTTCAGGTATACACTTTCTAACTTCTGTGATCATCATTAATGATTCTGTTTTCTTGTCTGTGGCTCCTATTAAATCACCCCCCTTTTCTCATTAAAGACAACTTCAATCATTTCTAAAAATGTGCTATGTTCTTTTTTGAAAAGGCCTCTTTTTTCTAAGTAAACCAGTGCAGGATGTGTACAGAATAAGCCATTTTAGGGTTCTTTTTGACCCTGATTCTTTTTAATGGATATATACTTATACATAAAAAGCAGATTTAAATGCACCCAAGATGCATTTAAAATGCTGTAACCACTTCAGAACGTGTACTGAGTTATAAGTCTAAGTCTCTCTCCACCACTTTTGACAAACAGAACCCCTCCCAACACTGTGATGACACCTCCCCCTGCTCTTCTGCATATGGGAGTGGTCCCACCCCCTGGACTGCTGCCATTTCACATGCACAGAGCTTCTCTTTCAGTTCAGTTCCTGATATGAGTTTCTTCTATGACTTCAGGTTTAACAGCCTGTTCTGCTGGCCCTGCATGCCAAGCTACTTAGCTTAAACAAAGCTACGTAAACCACCAGTAAATAAAGCACCAGTTTGTTTAATTCAGCTTATCGTTATTTAATGTCTTGCTACAATACATTATGTTCCAGTGGATGTGCTCCATAAGACACTAATGAGTCTAAACAGCTTCTTGTAAACACTGAAAATATACAACGTCATAAATTTGTAATTCTGGAGGCAACAGCAAAGTTGGCTGTCTTGGTTTAAGCTGATTTGCAAATTATGCACAGAACAGCAAATTGATTTCAGGCCAACTAACTGGTAACACAGCTGTCTACCACATGTAAATACATGTGGTTAATATCTGCATAGAAGCAATACACGCAAGTCACAAGAAATGACCAAATGTAAATGGGGTTTTTGATTCTGGTTGTGATTTTTCTATTTGAGCATCATAGTAACTTTTCCACTGCATCATATGGCTCAACTCGACTCTACTTGCCTCAGGTACTTCGTTTATATGATATAGTGCCCTCTCAATGTGGTTGGTCCTCATAGAGATGCCACATAAAACTGCTGTGACATGAAGGAGACAAATTTTGCTCAGAAGAGACTAATGGCAGCAAGACAAAAGACTTCTAAAATCAAAACAGGAGAGTTCAGGAAATACTACATCATGAACAGAGTTCAGATGACGTGGTGATTCTGGTCGCTAAAATGTGATGCTAAAGGGTATGCAAACCTGGTACCTAACATTAGCCAAGTGTTTAGGCTGATAGTGGTGATTCTCTCTGCCTAGTCAGTAGTCTTCGGTTTTTTCACATTACCTCTTGGTATCGGTTCAGCTTGCTTGGAATCTTGATGGAGGTGTTATCAAAAATAGTATCAGGAACCAGGTTTGCCTAATGGAAAACCAAAAAAGTCAAGTAAAGTTGAATCAAGTCAAGCTGGTACCATGCAGTGGAAAAGAAGCTTATGTGACTGTCTCTTTGGAGTTTGGAGTAGTTGTTTTAAGAAGCTGTTAAAGTTCTGTTTAATCGTTTGATGTGGTTGGAAGTTTCAACAGTCCATCCTCTACTGCAGTATGTGTGTGTGTCATTTAGACTGTGGTCACTGCTCAATAGTAATAGAGTTCACTGGAAAAAAGAAAGAAAACAAAATATTTACAGCATTTCTTTTTATCATAAAATTATTATAGTAAAGTGTTGTTGCCTAAAAGAAATCAGACTTAGAAAAAATTAATTTTACTTTAAAAAATATGATCCAACAAAACAGTCTTAACAGGTAAGGTGGATTCCTTGTGATGAGAAATTCTTCATAAACAAAAGCAAGCCTAGAATTCCTGAACCTCTGAGAAACGATACAGAAACAAAAAAGTATTATTATGTAAAATTCATATATAATCCTGGCCTGGTGTAGTTCTAGGACCCTGGAACCCTCAGCCCACCCCTGAAGACCAGAACAATGGGTTCTGTAGTTTATGAGCTCAAGGCACGCTTGTATACTTTAACAACAGCTGGCCTGCAGGTCCAGTGTTTACAGTGTCATCCTCAAACTGGAGTTATATACTGAAATGCATCATCATTATGTAGAAGGTTTATTACTTATTTTAGGAGTCATGGAAATTGCTGTTGTGTTATTCTGCACCTTCCAAGTAGAGTATAGCAAAAAAAAATCTGGTGGGGCTCAGCTTTATTTACCATTTGCCTTTATGAACATTTACCAGTACAAAAAATAAACCTTCAGATTTTTATTGTGTGTGTTTTGTATTTGTTTTCTACTCTGTTCTGTTTATATTCATATACTAGTAGAAATTTTGAAAAGAATATATGAATTTTACATAATAATACTTTTTTGTTTCTGTATCGTTTCTCAGAGGTTCAGGAATTCTAGGCTTGCTTTTGTTTATGAAGAATTTCTCATCACAAGGAATCCACCTTACCTGTTAAGACTGTCTTTTTGGATCATATTTTTTAAAGTAAAATTATTTTTTTAGGCAGCAACACTTTACTAAGCATATGTTTTTCCAAACATATTTTTAAAGTTCATGTCAATTTATTAAGTAGCATTTTAAGTTCTGCATTTGTGCTTCTCTGTGTGAGTGGTCGGGGCCTGATTCTACTTCCTGTTATGGGAGCCAATCAGCTTTCAGCATAGAGTTATAAAGCTGCTCCTGTACAAGTTTTGTATTCATATTAACTATGTTGTGAAAGGTCATTCTTGTCCTTAAAAACTGTAAGTGCTCTCAGAATAAACTGAGTATTATTATTATTAATTATTATTATTATTATTATTATTATCACCAGGAGTGTTTGTATAAAATAGCAGAATGTATGTTTTCTTTATTTTTTTCCAGGAGCTGTATTACTTGAAGAGTTTGGCAATGATTCCATTTTATGCACTTGTTTTCCTCTCAACAGCTTCAGGTACTGTTTAAGCTTTTCTTCATGTTTTTAATGTTTTTATGCTTCTAATGAGGTTCAGTTCGCTTACTTAACTAACTTCATCACACTCTACAGCTCTTCATGAATTTTTAAAGTAGCAGTACAGTTTGCCTCATTTTTATTGTTTTGTCTATTAGGTGGCACATCAAAGGCTGACAATCAGTGTCTAAATGGACTGAAGTACCTTCATTGGGGAGAAAATATTCATCTGAATTGCTTTTTTCCATCTGTTGACTCGGCAGCAACTGCATGGTTCAAACACACTCCAGGAGAAAAGCCTCTTCTTATTACTTCTGCGTTTTCGTTCTACAACAGTTACATATCACAATGATTTTGACAAGAGTGGCCGCTTTAATGCAGTAAGAACAAAAGATACTTTTAATCTGAGTATCTCAAATGCAGAACCATCTGATTCAGCAACATATTACTGTGCATTTGCATATTATACAGATGCCGCATTAGTAGACTGCACAGTTTTAGTCCTCAAAGGTAGGTACAGTCTGCTTTTATAAAATGCAATCAGTTTGGAAACCTAGATTATACTACATTGTAAATCTGATCTCCATCTACATCTCACTCGATTATCAGTAGCATTTTTCTCTCCTTAGGTTCATCTTCAAGTGTCTCTGCTGTTCTCCAGCCTCCTGTATCAGATCCTGTTGAACTGGGAGGAGATACAACTTTGCAGTGTTCAATACTCACAGATACGTCTGCAGGAGAACACAGTGTGTACTGGTTCAGACATGGATCAGGAGAATCTCATCCAGGAATCATTTACACTCATGGAAACAGGAGTGATGAGTGTGAGAAAAGCTCTGAGACTGATTCTCCTACACAGAGCTGTGTCTACAAACTCCCCAAGAGAAACCTCAGCCTCTCTGATGCTGGAACTTACTACTGCGCTGTGCTCATGTGTGGAGAGATCATCTTTGGGAACGGAACTAAACTGGACTTTGTAGGTAAGAGCAGATATTTTGTATTTTAAATTAATTCAATAGGCTTATGGTGAAGGTTTGGTCTTGGTTACAAACATACCCTGCGCTGTTCTGACAATGTAATTTTCTCAATTTTTATTTTTATTTTATATAGCACAGTCATAAGTTTTGATTAAGTTATAAAGATGATTTTTCTTGCTTATAGAAAAAGGTGCTTTGGACCCAACCACTGTCGTGTTAGTGGTCTCAAACATCATCTCTCTGAGTGTGGCTTTATTTGTGTGCAGAAAACACAGCAGTCATCATAAATGTAGGTTTTGTCTCTGAAACTGATATCATTATTTATATCTAATGTTAGTGTATGAATGCAGTGAACTATAATAGTGTAATCCTGCATGTTTGAATTATTTACTTATTATTTGTTGAAGATGCTGCTGAACATCACACAGTTCATGCAGATCAGGTAATTAATTCACTCTGTAAATCTTTTCTTATAAACTCGACTATGAGGCTACAGAATGTCTGATTATGCAGTGAAACTGTGAAATACAGTGTAATGATTCAGTCTCTTTCTGCAGGCTGCATGTGATGAAGCTTCGTACTTTGCAGCAGAGAGTTTCAGCAATGAACCACAGCAGAAGACTGAAGATGTGAACTCGAAGGTCATTTATTACCAACAAAACTGAACTTTATGAAGCTCATAAGACTCTCTCCCCTTTTTACGCTAAAGTGATGATTGCAGACTGAGGAATAACTGGCTAATTTGTAATAATGCAGTATTTTTAAGTATATTGTTATCATTAGTAGTAGCAATAGGAGTAGTAGTAGTGTTGTTGTTGTCTTGGTACAGTGAAACAAAATAATAGTCAGTCAGTCAAGTACAAATCTGAGTAGTATATATTTGAATGTGTGTGTGTTCTGAATAAAACAGGTTTTTTTAAGGAATGTTTTTTGGTACCACTTTAAAATAATACCAACCGTTATAAAGGGTTTATACATGGTTTAACATTAGTTTGTTCATGGTTATTAGTTAGATCATAAACACTTAAAAATCATTAATAAGCAGTCATAACACATTAATAAGAAGGACAAAAGTGAGCTGATGTATCTAAGTATATTGTGATTAATCTGACAGGTTTAATGCTGTCTGATCCAGAAAACAAAGTAAGATCAGCAAAGATCAAAATCTTAAGTTTAACAGTATAAATGAGTGAGCGTTCACTATAAGGCAAACAACAGGCCACTGTGGCCCTTTTCTTTTATATGTTTGTAATGTGCCTTGTGATGGACTGCCAACCTGTCTAGGGTGATTCTTGCGTTTCACTCAATGACCACTGAGATATGCTCCAGCACCCCCTCTGACCCAGAATTATAAGCGACTTTGATAATGTGTGTGTGTGTGTGTGTGTGTGTGTGTGTTTGTGTATATATTTGTAATGTGTGTGTTACATTTTTTTAACCCCTTTCAAACTCTAGATGTCTTTTTATTATTATTTTTAAATATAGCACAAACAGAAAATAAAATAAAATGGAAAAAGACTTAATAGACAGTAATTTCTATAAATAATTTGATAACTACAATAAATATATAAGTTGAGAAACTTATATATATATTAATAATTGTACAGGCCCGCAGGAGCCCTTAGGCTTTTTAAGTAATCTATTCAAAAGGAAGTTTTCAAGACGAAGCTGAGGAATAATACAAATTGCTCTCAGAGCCTCCTTGACTACTCTTAAAACCACATTTGAGCAGTTTACACTGACCTGGTGTTAGTGTCTATTTTTGCCAAACATGGTGCCTGACAGAACTTGGAGTAAAAAGTTCAGCAACATGGCTGTAGAGGTAAACTAGCTTCTCAGGTTCTCATGTTCTCATTGCCCATAGAGCCACAACAGCTACACAGTATCTTGTCTACAGCCTCCCCTGTTCAGCCTGTCTTCAGCAAATGAATCGGCATCTTGCATATATCAATGCTCACCAAAATACGATTACTACTCCAGAGGTCAGTTTCCTGAATGTGGCCAATCACTTCATATGAAGAACTGCTAAGCTACACATAGGAACAAAGAAAATTGTGCTGAACGGTATTTTACAAGTAAATATAAGTTGATATTAAATAAAATAACATGATCAGACTGCATAAAAGCTAGCATTTTTTCTCTTAACACATTATCACATTAACATGGAATAAGAACACATCTGCAGCCAAATAAAGGTTTCTGAAAACTGAAATACTCAATTCAGTACACATTTTATAATAGGCATTGTCAGTAAGCAGACACAGTAATTCGGGACTAAGCCCCTAGTGAGCAAGCCGAGCACAACGGTGACAAGAGAAACATCCTAAGAGCAAGAGGAAGAAACGTTGAGAGGAGCCACGACTCAAACGGGGAACCCATCCTCCACTGGTCAACACTGGATAGCAAAACAATAACACAACAGTAAGAGCTGAACAAAGAAAGTAATTGAGCCTTAGAAGTCTACAATGACCTACTCAAAAAAAGAGAATAAAAATAAACCCATGATACCAAGACATATTACTATGAACAAGTAAGCAGCCAAACACAGTGTAAAGCAGGGACCACATGTAATAAACAGTGTTATTTTGTTGGTAAATATTCTTTCAGCACGTGTTTAAGGCCTGTGCCTCCATCTAGCCACTATGACCATTGCAGCCTTACAACACACCTTTAGTTACCTTTATGTTACTGCTGATTTACACCTGGTTTTAAGAAGCAGAGAGAATCCAGTGCAAAACCGGCAGCAATTCATTGCTCTAAGTTTAGTAAATCAAAGTGAATATGAAACAACCCAGACCATGTATGTGTGCATAAGAGGGAAATGCAGCCCATTATTTTGTAGAAACCTTTAGCACTTCTTTAAGGAAATTGCTTTTATGTGAAGAATCATGCACATGCTCAGTTAGACCCCAGAGTGGGCTTGAGCTGCTGCCCTTTTGCCCACAAACCACACTACTAACTTTGTGAGTGAGCTTGGGTTCAATAAGCTTCATCACTCTTGGTTGCTTTCTCTATTTCAGTACTGCCGCCTGTGGAGATTTCACCTCAGTAACTCTGACCTATCACAGACACACACATCACCACAGCACTAGAAATCCTGCTGTTTAAATGGCAGTGAGGTCTATGTGCCGGTGTGCACTCACAAAATATGAAGTAAACATTCAGTCGTTCATTGAGTATTCAGTAAAAAATCAGTAACTAATTCAATTAATGCTTTATTCTACTATTTTTTCATTTAGTTTTTTTGCTTTTTAGGTTTTACAAGTGATTGAAATTGTTTATTGTGAGCCTGTAGTATACATTGGAATTATATTTCTCAAGACTGCTTTGACAAAACCAGGTTTATAACTCAGCAGCGGTCATTTGAATATAGAGCACTAAAGCCTTGATGTGTGTGGCTGGGGCCCAATTGTATTTCCTGTTTTGGGAGCCAATCAGCTGTTAGCACAGAATTATAAAGCTGCTCTTGTAGAAGTTTTAAGTACAGAGTGGTGCATGGGTTATCTACATCTCAGACGTTTACCTTTGTCCTTCAAGAACTGTAAGTGAGCTCACAAAATGAACTTCCAGTAGCATTGCTTTGCAACTATATTTTATTTGGGTTTTATTAATTATGTATTAATGCTTTATTAGTTTGTAAAGTTTAACTAATTTTTTTCAGGGTATCCATTGCTTGAAGAGTGCGGCAATGATTCAGTTTTGTGTACTTGTTCTGCTCTCAGCACTAGGTACTGTTTTATTTTTTTTTCAATAGTAAAACATTCACATTTTTCTATACTGTAGACTGCTACACTACCTGATTGACATCAGTTTTCATTCATTTTCATATATTCTCAAAAAACAATAGCTTTCCCTCTTTCTTTCAGGTGGTGCCTCAAAGATTGACATTCCATGTCCTAATAGACTGAAGTACATTCATAATGGGGGAAATATTAATCTGACCTGCTTTTTTTCATCTGCTGATGCATCAGCGACTGCATGGTTCAAACAGACTCCAGGAGAAAAGCCTCTTCCCATCGCTTCTGCTTTTCATTCTGGAAAAGTGACATATCATTATAGCCCTAACAAAAGAGGACGCTTTAATGCATTTAGAGAAAATAGCAGTTTTAATCTGAGTATCTCAAATGCAGAACCATCTGATTCAGCTACATATTACTGTGCTGTTGCATATTACACAAGTGTTGCCTTATTAGACTGTACAGTTTTCGTACTCAAAGGTAGGTGTTCGTCTACTACAGTCTGCTTTTATTAAATACCATTAATTTTGAAACACAAATCTTTCTATATTGTAATCTTGACATCTACATTTACATCTACTGCAATAATCAGTAACATTTTTCTCTCTTTAGGTTCATCTTCAAGTATCTCTGCTGTTCTCCAGCCTCCTGTATCAGATCCTGTTGAACTGGGAGGAGATACAACTTTGCAGTGTTCAATACTCACAGATACGTCTGCAGGAGAACACAGTGTGTACTGGTTCAGACATGGATCAGGAGAATCTCATCCAGGAATCATTTACACTCATGGAAACAGGAGTGATGAGTGTAAGAAAAGCTCTGAGACTGATTCTCCTACACAGAGCTGTGTCTACAAACTCCCCAAGAGAAACCTCAGCCTCTCTGATGATGGAACTTACTACTGTGCTGTGCTCATGTGTGGAGAGATCATCTTTGGGAACGGAACTAAACTGGACTTTGTAGGTAAGATCATATACTTTAAGTTCCTTTAAATAGCCTTAAACGCAATCTATGCTCTCAGATAAACGGTCACTGCAGTAGTACACCTCAACAGTACGCCTTAAGAACCTTTGGTTAGGGAACATACACACTGTCTCAATTCCATGCATTGTATTGCATTTAAAAAAAAAAAAATTGAAAGTATGAAAAGTTAAAAATATGAACATTTCTCTGGGGCAGGGATCGCCAACATGTGGCTCTGGAGCCACATGCAGTTCTTTTACTGTCCTGTTGCGGCTCCACAACAGAATTAGATTTTTAGGTAAAAATAAAATAATTCTGCTATGCAGTAAAATAAAGCTCTGTTGATTGTTCTGACACACCATTCTAACATTCTAGTTTTAGTAATAAATCGTCTTAAACACTGGAATTACAGTAGCCTATAACTTCTAATTCACCAACCTTTAACCCTGGTGTAGACTGCTGGACACTAGCTAGTAGCTATTGAAACGGCAAAGAGAAAGATTTACAAAGAACAGTCTTATTTATACGTATAATCACTCCAGCTTTTTGTTCAAATTTTCCAGTTCCACCTTAAAGGGTTAGCAGTTACATTCTGGCACATCAGGCACTATTGGTGGAACAGGAAAACTGAAGCTGGTGAATGACAAGCTGACTTTGGACTCATATTGCATAAAAATTCTAGCATTAAGAGACATTTTACAAGAAACCATTCTACTTTTGCGGAAAAGTATCCTGCCGGAGATGTGAGAAAAGTGGTTATAGCTGAGCTTAAACTTAAAGCAGAGCAAAGTAAGTCAGTGTTTTCGTTTATATTTTTTAGCCTATGCTTGTAACACTTACTGAGACATGATTACAGCCAAGATCGTAAAATGGACAACACTGTGGCTCCCAAGGTGGTTTGATTTTTGTTGAAGGGACAAAATGGCTCTTCTTAACATTTGGGTTGCCGACTCTTGCTCTAGGGGAAGTGAATATAATGTTGCTTTGTACGTTTAGACATTAATACCATTGTTGTCCCATTGTGGATACATTTAGCTGGTTTGTGTGCTGTACGATTTTTCTGACAATGTAATTTTCTCTGAAAATCTGTCACAGTAAAATTTTTTAATTTAATTCTCTTTTTTATTCTCTTTTTATAATGATACAAATGACACGGGATATGCATTTATGCAGTGTTGAGAGCCTTAAAGATTTTTCCACCTGTGTTGTGTAACAGAAAAAGTGGTTCTCTATGACGGCCATTTAAATCTATTTGTTTTAGAATTCTAGATCCATTTATATCATTATATAAATCACAAACAGTACGTCTTCATACTCACAACTGTGCATATTTGTCTTTACATCAGAGTCATTAATTTTGGTAAAGTTATTAGGTTGATGTTTCTTGCTTATTACAGAAAAAGGTGCTTTGGACCCAACCATTGTCGTGTTAGTGGTGTCAAACATCATCTCTCTGAGTGTGGCTTTATTTGTGTGCAGAAAACACAGCAGTCATCATAAAGGTAGGTTTTACCTCTGAAACTGATATTATTATTAATATCTAATGTTAGTGTATGAATGCAGTGAACTGTAATAGTGTAATCCTGCATGTTTGAATGATTTACTTGTTATTTGTTGAAGATGCTGCTGAAGGTCACACAGTTCATGCAGATCAGGTAATTAATTCACTTTAAATCTTTTCTGATAAACTCGACTATGAGGCTACAGAATGTGTCATTATGCAGTGAAACTGTGAAATACAGTGTAATAAAGTCAGTCTCTTTCTGCAGGCTGCATGTAATGAAGCTTCGTACTTTGCTGCAGAGAGTTTCAGCAGTGAAAAACAGCAGAAGACTGAAGATGTGAACTCAAAGGTCATTTATTACCAACAAAACTGAACTTTATGAAGCTTATAAGACTCTCTATGCTACTGTAATCATGCAGACTGAGGAATAACTGGCTAATTGCTATTAATGCAGTATTTTAATGTATATTACTCTTACTGTTGTTTTGTTGTTGTGGTTTTAAATGATGGAACCAAAAAATAATTACTAAATAAGACTAATAAAATAAATACATTTCTATAATAATTGTTGAAATCTAAAATAAATTTAAGTTCAGCAAGCTTTCTGTGTGTGTGTGTGTGTGCGTGTGTGTGTGTGTGTGTGTGTGTGTATTTGTAAAGTAAGCATTACATTTCTTAAACCCTTTGAACCCTGGATGTATCTTCGTTATGAATTGTAAATATGACCCAAACAGAAAATATGAAATAAAAAGGGAAAATACTTATTAGACAGTAATTATTTGGTAACTACTGCTAACATGTAAGTTGAGAAACTGATGAGAATAATTGTACAGGCCCACAGAGGCCCTCAGGATTTTTAAGTACTCTGTTTAACAGGAAGTTTCCAAGACAAAGTTGAGGAACAATACAAATTGCTCTCAGAGCCTCCTTGATTACTCTTAAAACTGACCACACTTTTTAAACTGATCTGGTGTTAGTTTCAAAGATGGTGCCTGATAGAACTTGGAGTAAACTAGCTGCTCAAATTTTCTTTGTCCCTGGAGCCATAACAGCCACACAGTCTCTTGCCTACAGCCTCCCCTGTTCAGCCTGTCTTCAACAAAAGTGGATCAGCATCTTTCATAAATGGACGCCCACCAAAATACGACTACTACTCCAGGTGTCAGTGCCCTGAATGAGGTTAGCTGAAAGTTGTCAACAAGGATGTGCTATTTCAGTAAGGAAGAGAAAACAAAGTTAATAACTGACTAGATCACTGTCCATGAGCAAAAAACAGAACGTGGAAAACATTAACATGGATTAAGAACACATCTGCAGCCAGATAAAGATATCTGAAAACTGAAATACTCAATTCGGTTCAATACACATCTTACAATGGGCACTGTCAGTAAGCAGGCACACAGTAATTTGGGACTAAGCACCTTGAGGGGAACCAAGACTCAAAAGGGAAGCCCATCCTGCTCTGGTCAACACTGGATAGGAAAACAATAAGACAACAATAAGAGTTGAACAAAGAAACAAATTGAGCCTAATCATTAGACACAAGCATTCAGATTGACCAGTGTGAATCAATGGCTAATGTTAGCAGTGGGGAATCATCAGGGCCTTCTAGGCCTACAGACAAACCCTAAGGATTTCTGTGAAATAAAAATAAAAAATACTTCTATGTTTTCATTGAATATAATTTGTTCATTTAACCCCTTAAAATTCCAGGCTTAGTACAATATAAGGCTTATTATTCAGTAACTACATGGACTACAAACTGGCTGAGCTATTCTTAGGTTACAGAAGTATTTAATAAAACTGGTCCCTGGCAATTCAAGGTTTTTTTTTAAGCATTATGGTTGTTGTATTCAGCCAAGTGAGCTCTCTCAGTGGTTAGGACTTCAGGAGCGGAAATGAAAGCCTTATGTGTCAGATCACATAACATGATCATTTGTTTATGACTGAATTCACTGTTAATGGGAGCCTAAAGCAGTTTTCAAGCCTTCTCAAAAGTTTGCAACCTGACACGCCCTCAAACACACTGTAGCATGCAAGACCTTCACAATGCAAACTAGAACTACACAAAAAAACAACTATCTATTCTGGGTCTGTTTGAGTTTTAATTGTATGGGATTTTTTGCAGACAGTTGACAGCTCTTTACCAACTCAGTGAAGTGATATTAGTATTTTGTGAACTTATAGGTACAAAAGGTTTCTCATATAAAGTAACTGAATGGTCTTCTGAAGATGGTAAACTTTTTCTGATAAGTCAACTCTCTGAATGTGAACCCCTTTTAGAATAATTAACCTAATAATCATGTAATGTCACACATAAAAGCTAGCAAAGTTAGCTGCTAAGCGCTGCTACACACTCACATTGAGACTTTTTTGGTACAATTATGTGCATGTGGTGTATGTCTTCGCTCGCACAGCCACCCTCACTTACAGTGACAATGCAATATGACTAATAGCAGTTTGTCATCAATAATCTAGGCTATGTAGCTTTATTAGCAAGCCAAAAATTATTGATTGCTTTCAAAAAGTGGGAGGCACTTCACCACATCCCAATTTTATAAGACAAAGTTCACTTAAACATTTGTGATGTAGCCATTTACATTCATTTGATTTCAGAAATGAGATACAGTTATATTTCCTTAAATACATTTTGCTTAATACATTTTTTCTGCATACATTTTTTATCATATTTATTTTCTTATTACAGGGAACAGTGTTTTGGTCCCAGTCATTTTTGCTTTAGCAGCATCAAACATCATCTCCATGACTGAGCTTCTGTGTAGCTTCTGTGTAGAAAATTACACAACAGGTAGGTTTTATCTCTGAAACTGATATGACACATTTATATATTTTCACAAAACTGAAAATGATTTTCTTTGTTTCTTTTTATTATTTGTTGATGAAGCTGCTGAAGGTCACGCAGTCCAAGTAAATGAGGTGATTAATTGACTTTCTTCTGACTTTTCTGCTAAACACAATCTATGTAAAACCGTCTGACAGTAAAACAAGTTTCAAGATAAATATACAAATAAACATCAGAGTTTATATCCATTATAAAATGGGTAACACTATATTTGGATGGTCCACTGTAGATGCTTTGTAGATGCTCAGTATATCTTTTAGTAATATTCAATTAAATATCTATGAAATGCAACAGAATGTAAAGTTGAGTGTGAAAGATTCTATTAAATCTAACCCTAACCTTAAAGCCAAACCTACATCTACTCTTAAACCTAACCCTAACCGTAATGTTGTTGATAATCAACTGAGTTTTACCAGAAAGTGTGTTAATGATTTAAGTATCTGTAGATCATCTGTAGGGGACCATCCAAATACAGTGTGACCATAAACTGTCTATCTAATGTTTAGAATTAGTTATAATCACTCACTCCTGCACCACAAAATACTGTGAAATGTGATTTTGCTCACTATGGTTAATGTGCTGGTTGGGGGATCCTCTATCTCTTCTGATAAACTCTCATTTTGTTCCACTAGTTTTGCAATAAAATGTGTTAAACACTTTTTTGTTCTTCAGGGCGAATGTGATGAATCTTTGAACTATGCAGCACTGAGTTTCTCTGTAACCATTCAGCAGTATTCAGACACGTGCAGATTAAACTGGTAAAAGAGGTTTTATTATCTCTAAGCAAGCTCGTTGTCAATACACAGGCAGCGAACGGAGGATGATCACAATGGTGATCATAACACCAGGCGAACAAAACCGAAAGGACAAAGCAAAAGACGTGGTCGAAAAACAGGCAAGCAAGTTCAAAAACACAGATCCAAAATACAGGGCAATGGTACAAAAAGGGGCAGGCAAAAGACAAAGTAACAAACAAAGCAAAGGTCAGATAATCAGAAGCATACAGGTAGAAATAAACGCTCAGTAAGTTCACCAGGAAACAATACCTCGCACTGAATCTACCTATAGCCTGGGCTTAAATACTAAGCTAAACAGATCATATGACACATCAGCACAGATGAAGCATGTTAATACTCAGGAGACTGTGAGCGCTGAGAGGTGCATGAGACTTTGTCAGAAGTCACGTGATCCCCGATTGACTTGTGAGTATTGGAGTCTATCTCTGACTCTGACTTGGAATGAAGTCTCTCAGTCACATGATCTCCCAGAGTATTCTGGGAAATGAAGTCTGTCTCCTCCTGAGAGTTCATTAAACGCGTGACATTCACTAATAAACCACCGTCCTCCAGAGGAACTAGAAGACAACAGAAACTTAAAGACACTGAAGTTTACTCACAGATCAAACATCACCAATGAACCTGAATTACTGAACGCTAAAGAATTCTGTCACCCTTTATCGCTGACCACTCATAAAATGAACTGATGAAATTTGGTTACTTGGTTTGATGCACCGTGATCCAGTCTTAGTTTAGTTTTTAGCCAAAGACAGTCAGAGCAAGATGATAAATGTTTTTGCCTATGAATGCCTCTAACTTGTTTATGTGTGTGTTACAGTTTCTAATCTTAAACTAATGTCTGGAACATTTTGTACTGTAAATCAATCAACATGTTTTTATTTCTCACCAAACTTTCTTATAAACATTAAAGAACACTTCAAATTTCTAAAAAGCATTTTGCAGTGCAGATTTTAAAAAGGACGTGGTCTGAGTTATTAAAGTGTACATGCATTTGTCTTTCTAAGTCAAGTTTGACAAACAAAACTCCTCCCAACACTGTGACAACACCTCCCCCTGCTCTTCTGCATATGAGAAAGAGACCACCCCCTGGAATGCTGCCATTTAACACACACAGAGCTGCTCTTTCAGTTCATTACCCAATATGAGTGTCTCCTATGACTTTAACTTCAAAAGCCTGTTTTGCTGGACCTGCATGTCGCACTATTTAAATTATATAAAGCTAGATAAAGCACCAGTAAATAAAGCCCCTGTTTGCTTAATGTTTACTTTACCTTGTCACTGTTTACCGTCTCACTCCAATACATTATAACAGTCATGGCCCTTATTGTAAATGGCATGCAAATTTGTGATTTTTGACGCATGTTTTAAACACAGCAGTCAAAAACTAGTGCACAGCCAACCAGCTGCTTCGTGCCATATAGCAATCGCATTTCAGTCTAACTAACCAGAGATACTCTTGTCTACCAAGTATAAAAACATATGGTTAAATTTTTTCTGAACGAAAGTTACAACAACATCTCAACCTGCAAGACAATGATGTGATTTCTCAGAGCAGCTGTGACCACAGCAGCTGGGTATTCAAATCCCTACAGTGCCCCCTTTTCAGCCCATCTTCTACAAAGTAGAGAATCATTCTGTCTGTATGGAGAAGTTCACCCCTCACCATCACACTTCTATTCTAGGAGTCAGTTTCATGTATCTTGACAACATGCTTTTATCACTTCTTAGAAGTTTTAAATAGAAACAGAAAAGAAGTAAATAATGTTAAAATTTAAATTGAATGTTATTGTATTTGTTCTAATATGAAGCTATGCAGCATGTTAATGAAAAGGTTGATATCTGAGTTCAGATGAAAGTATTCACAGGTTGAACCTCTAGATCACTTATAATTCAGTTCTTAAAGTTCTGAAGTTAACTACTATGAATCTAATATGTAAGGTTTGTGTGAGAGCGAGGAAGAGGCATTCAGACCCACCTCACTTTGGAGTTTGGAGGGGTTTTTTTTGTTTGTTTATGTTTATAAAAAGCTGTAAAAGTTCTGTTTAATCGTTTGATGTGGTTGGAAGTTTTAGCAGTCCACCCTCTACTGCAGTACAAACACTGTGGTCACTGCTAAATACACCCTCATATATAGGATATAGTTCACAGGAAGAAAGAAAGAAAAAGACATTTACAGCATTTCTTTTTTCATGAAATCATAATAGTGAAGTGCTGTTGCTAGACTGGGTAAAAAGTTGACAGATATGGTTCATGCCGATGGAAAAAGTCTTGCAAACAAAAGGCAAAGCTAGATGTCCTGAATCCCTCGGAGTAAAGCTTACAAATAACCATCAACAAATCTGATCCCTTGTGTAATCCATAGTTCAGAATAGTTCTGGAACCACACAGAACCCCTGCCCCACCCCTGGAGATCAGAATATTTGGTTCTGTAGTTTATGAGCTCCAACCCCACACTTATATACTTTAATCACAATGCATCTACAGGTCCAGTGTTTACAGTGTCATCCTGAAACTGCTCCTTTTAGGAGTTAGAAAATTGCTTTTGTGTTACAGTGTTCAATCCAAATAGACTGTAGCAAAGAAATGTCTAGTGGGCTTTAACTGTATTTTGTCTGACCAAATAACATTGTTGTTACGACCCGGTCTAGGTCAGGCCGTAACAATATGAATATAGTGGGTATTAAACGTGATGTGGTGAGGAGACGAAACACCAGACATAAATATTAAGCTCAAAGACTGTATTATATGATTGATATGAATACAAACAGTGATATGAATTCACACACCGGCAACAACGTCAGGAATGGCCCAGGCCAAAACAACAAACAAGCCCACACTAACTTTCCAACACAAACTACCTACCCTACATACAAACAAAAAAAAACAAAAGACAGTATGCTAACCTACCTCCCTGACTAACCATACACACAGACAAACCCTTTCCCAAACAAAATGGCAGCCATTCCCTACAGCCGGTTCACATTTACTATTTACAAATATATATAAGATATATACAGTTTTAGGGTCAGGCTAAATCGTAGTCAAAACAAAGCAGTGGTCAGTAACAAGCAAGGACTCAAGGGTAACGAAATGCACACAAAAACAACAGCAATACAACGAGGAAGTCTCCTGCTCAACCAAGCCATCCGGGCCTCTTTAAGCAGGTGGGAGGAGAGGAAACCATGGAATGGAATGGATCAGCAGGGTCCGGGAGCGGAAAGGGTGAAGTTACGGGATGGAATCTGGAATGAATACAAAACACACAAGACCAGGCAAAAACACAAGGCATAACAATTGTTCCAAAAGAGTTCTGATTTGTCTAAGTGATTGTGAGCAAATTTTGGATGCACACCTTTTTTTGTGTTGACAGGGATGTTTAAGGTCTTTGCTAAGGCTCTGTAGCTACTTCTATTTGAATGTTATTTAATAACATTTAGAACATTAGAAAGCTCTTTCAGATGCACCGGCAGATGCCACACTTCTCGGGCACCAGCTCCTCCCACAGATGATACACATCTTGTGGTGCATCCAGAGTCTGTTGCAGCAGCTGCTATTGCAGCCCATGGCAGTTGGGGATCCATCCACTGCACTGGCACTTCACTCACGAAAGCTGTGGTAACTTGACAGCACACTTGACTGCCCCCAACCAGCGATCCACCAACCAGCCCTGATGCTGTGAGCTCAGCTCCTGCAGGGGCTGGCAGCTTCACCCATAGGGAACAAAGGCCACACTGCCAAGGAGGTCTGACTCTCTGCCTCAGCTCTGCAGCTAGCATTTGACTCAGGCCCCCTGCCATGACTAGGAGCCACTTCCTCCCTCTAATGTCAACTTGGCCACTGGTGATGGACTTGAGTTGGATGGCTGTTGCTCCCCAGTTGGCCAGTGTGCCACTCTCAGTGCAAGGGAGCATGCCTAGTCATGGTAGCAACACCGTCAAGCCGGTGTCAATGAGGGCAGTAAGGTATTTCCAGTTTACGCTGCACTTGATCCACGACGTCCACAACAGCAACTGATCTTCCTGGCTGGCTCCCATTTCCCCACCATCTCAGGTTTGCGGCATTGACTGGCGCAGTGTCCCCTCTTTCTGCACAGCCAGGGCACAGGCCGCTCTGCTGCCACTTGCTTGGGGACCACTCTGCACTGTGTTGCTTGCTGCAGCATCTTTATGCCGAAGATGAGTTCTGCCCTTTCTGCCTTGACTGTGGCTGCTTGAAGGCTGGCTAGTGTGGCGAACTGCGGATGCCATCTCAGCTCCTCTGGCAGCAGTGCATTTAGGAAGTGTTTCAGTGCCAACACCTCATACTCAGCCTTCTTGAACACCAGATATGCCTATCAAACCATCATGCTCAGCTACACTTGGCTCTCCTTTCAGCCTTCGCCTCTCCACCTGACCTACCACACTCCCTGCACCTTCCTGAAGCATCACTAGAGAGCCGAGGTCAATGTCAAGTTAAGTCAAATTTATTTGTATAGCGCTTTTTACAACTGATGTTATCACAAAGCAACTTCACAGAAATCCATTAAGGACGAAGTTTTAACATGAAATGTAAATCCTCCAGGTGAGCAAGCCAGGGGTGACAGTGGCAAGGAAAAACTCCCTCAGAGCTGGGGAAGAAACCCAAACTACCCAAACTACCTACAAAATTATTATACTACTAATATTAATAGTAGTAGTAGTAATAAATAGTTAGGAGTCCACTTCGGTGTAGGGTGGGCAGCTAGTCCAAGGCAGGTGGCGGTGACTGGGGCGTGGGCAACTGGTCTGAAGCGGGTAGCAGGAGAGCTTGACAGACAATCGTCCATCAGTGTCCGGCCGGACGGGTGGGCAGTCTTTTACTCAGAAAAAAGGTAGGGAGATGGAGTTAGTTTAGTTCTGTATGGGTGTATGTATAATAATAAGTAAATCATTTCCAGAGTGTGGCTAATGACTCCGGCAGATCTGACTATAACAGCTTAACTAAAAGGAGAGAACCAAAAGGGCACACAGATACGGGAGCACCCTGAAACAATCTGGCATCCCTCCGCTCCACCATCCACAAACCTGAGTGATCGCGTGCGAGTGGCGGGACGACAGCACCAGCGTCTCAGTATACTATAATTCCCTGCGTCCATGGACCCCTGGATCTGCTGCCTTTATCCAAGGGGAAACATTAACTACCAAAAGCTAAACTGAGGTTTCAGCCTAGATTTGAAGATTGCGACTGAGTCTGAGTCCCAAACATTTTCTGGAAGATCATTATCTTTATAAGAAAAGACTCTTCCCCCAGATGAAACCTTCTGAATTCTGGGAACTATTAAAAAGCCAGCACTCTGTGATCTGAGTAATCGTGGTGGCTTGTAATGGAAGATAAGGTCTTGTAGATACTCAGGAGCGAGCCCATGTAGGGCTTTATACGTCAATAAAAGAATTTTGCAATCAATACAGAATTTAACAGGCAGCCAATGGAGGGATGATAGAACTGGACTGATATGATCAAATGTTCTAGTTTTAGTGAGAACCCTGGCTGCAGCATTTTGAACTAGTTGAAGTTTACTTAAATTCCTGCTGGTGCATCCTGATAGTAGTGCGTTACAATAGTCTAGTGAAGTGTATTTTGAAAGGAACCTTTTGATAGAAGAAGGTAAAAACACTCTTAAGTGGAGTATAAGCTGATGTCTGAAGTTACAAGTATCTAGGAGTTCCCTGTGTGCTCTGTTTGTGCAGGGGCTAGGAATGTGAGTTGGGGGGCCCTTGGTCTCTCAGGTCCAAATAGATGAGATCATTCTAAAAAGAACCATATGCTCTGTCTCCTGTTTCAACAACAAGAACCATATATATATGCTGGTGGTCAGTCTGTTCGGGGGAGGACATTTAGAATTGGCACGGATCCTCTCCCAGGTGCTCTATAGTGCTTGATATGATGCTGTTTTACTATGTAATAAATAGTTTGCTAGCAACTCAGTATCGGCGGAGTTTTTCTTCACAACAGCTACACACCATCGCCACTAAATAAACAACACTAGCCTTGAAGTAATAAAGGCATGTACTAATGTTTCTGCATCATGCAGCGATAAGGCATTTCTTATTCTGGCGATATTGCGAAGATGTAAAAAAGCTGTCCTAGTGATACTGCCTATGTGTTGATCGAATGATAAATCTGGATCAAGTATGACACCAAGATTTTTTGCTGCTGAACCTGGTATAACTGGAAAGTCAGCGAGATTTAAAGTTAAACCTGATAATTTATTTCTTGCCACTTTTGGACCCAGAAGGAGAACCTCTGTTTTGTTACTGTTTAGAAGGAGGAAGTTACGCAACATCCAACCTTTCACATCTTTTACACAGTGCTCTATTTTCTTTAACCTGTATTTGTCATCAGGCTTGGCTGATATGTACAGTTGCGTATCGTCTACGTAACAGTGAAAGTTAATGCCATGGTTGCTTATAACTGTGCCTAACGGTAACATGTATAATGTAAATAATAATGGTCCTAAAATAGAGCCTTGCGGAATTCCAAATCTTACTTGTGAATAATTGGAAGATAAGTTATTTACCTTTACGAACTGATAACGTTCTGTTAGGTAAGATTTGAACCATGATAGGGCGGTCCCTGTGATTCCAACCATGTTTTCTAACCTTTCTAGGAGAATATTGTGGTCTATCGTATCGAAAGCTGCGCTGAGGTCAAGTAGCACCAACAGGGATATGTAGCCTTGATCAGAGGCAAGAAGAAGATCATTTGTTATCTTACCTAGAGCTGTCTCAGTGCTGTGATGTGGCCTGAATCCAGATTGGAATTTTTCAAATATGTGGTTCTTATGTAGAAATGAACTAAGTTGTTGGGCTACAGCTTTTTCTAAGATCTTAGATATATATGGTAGGTTAGAAATAGGCCTGTAATTAGACAATACACTAGCATCAAGGTTTGGTTTCTTGATCAGAGGCTTAATAACTGCTAGTTTAAAAGCTTTGGGTACATGGCCCAGGCTAAGGGACGAGTTTACTACAGTTAAAAGAGGATTTATGATAACTGGTAGCACTTCTTTGAGTAACTTTGAGGGAATTGCATCAAGTGTGCAGGTTGTGCAATTTGCAGAGGAGATAATCTTCTCTAATTCTGGCTGTGTGAGTGGGTAGAAAGTTTCAAGCCTTTCTTCTGCAACTATGTTATGTTTTATATCAGCCACGTCAGATGACAGCCAAGTTGGATTTAATACTGCGGGTTGAATTTGTTGTCTAATATTTTCGATTTTATTATTAAAAAAGTCCATAAAAACTTCACTGGTGAGAGTCGCCGGAATTTGTGGTTCAATACCTGCCTGATTTTTTTGTAATTCTGGAAATCACACTAAACAGTACTCTAGGATTATATTTATTATTCTCGATCAGCGAGGCCAGATATGCTGAGCGAGCTTTAGTGAGATAATTTCTATACTCTATAAGGCTTTCCTTCCAGGCCAGGTGGAACACTTCCAGCTTGGTTGATTGCCATTTCTGCTCTAGTTTCCGTACTGTTTGTTTTAAGGTACGGGTTTTATCATTGTACCACACGGCGAGCTTTTTCTGTCTTTTCCTTTTGAATTTAAGTGGCGCCACATTTTCTAAAGTAGATCGAAAGGTATTTTCTAAATAGTCGGCTAATACATCTAGCTCCATTGGGTCTGATGGGGTGGAGATTAGGCTTGTTAGTTCTGGGAGGTTTTCTACGAATTGTAGGGCGGTAAATGGTTTTATTGCGCGCTTCGTAGAATAGCGAGGGGACGTACATGTATTATGCGAGGGGACGTATATGTACATGATTAGGTAATGGTCGGAGATTACTGAGGTTTGTGGTAGGATATTAAGCCTGTCTATGTTAAGTCTGAGTGTCAGAACTAAGTCTAAAGTGTGACTACAGTAGTGTGTAGGCCCTGTTACAACAACATTAAAAACATAATTAAAACATGATTAAAACAATACATTTAAAATAGAAAATCATTAAATTAAAAATCAAATTAGGATAGTTAAATAATCAAATTTAAAACTAAAAGTTAGATTAGGATTAGGACCTCTCATTGCTATTCCCAAATAAAATAATCTTTATTCAACTGCAGAAAGTTTATGTCCCATCCAGTTAGCGATGTGCTCAAGGCACTTACAGAGTTAGTGAAGGGAACCATAGTTGTTTAGGGAAAGGGCCAAGTATATCATCTGCGTAGCTGTGGTAGGATATCCCATAATCTTGTAGTATTTGGCCAAGAGGCAGCATGTATAAATTGAATAAAAGTGGCCCAAGAATTGAACCGTGGTCACCACAGGTCACTGGCACTCTCTCAGATATATTATTTTCAATTTCCACAACCTAGTCCCTTCCTTGCAAGTATGAACTGAACCATTTTAGGACAGTTCCTGAGAGCCCAAACCCAGTTCTCAACTCTATGAGAATTTTATGGTCAATGCACACATAGTTCTTTCCCCTCTTGTGTCAAACACAGCTGTGTCACAGTGATGGTCACCATCCAGCTGTGATGCCAGGCAAGCACTTGCAGCTGTCTAAAAACTCCCAGGCACCATTGCCATTGTAGCATAGGAAGCAAATACACGCTCTCTCTCTCTCGCCAGGCTCCAGCTATGCTCTGCTGCTGAGCCTCGCTGTGGTGTTTCCTTTGTTGTCTTCTCACTCTCAGCAGGCTGGACACATCCAGGACAGGGCAATCGTAGCGATTTGTACCCACTTCCTCTGGGCTAAGTCTTCTTTGCCACCCACCTTTTTTGTTAAAGTGTCACATGATTTCTTCAAACCTGGCGGCCACATCCCACTTCTGACACCAGTGTAGTGGAGGGCGCAGAAGACATGGACAACATTGTGCATACAGGTAAATGCTCTTTTATTTTGAACAGGCACTTCAACAAAGGCAGTGGAATGCCCAGCCCAGCACTATCCCTACACAAAACATAGTAAGGGAGTAACGCAGGAGGACATACTTAAACTACTTCTAAACTAAACTATGAACTAAAATGAGATATTATTTGTAATGTTGTATTTATGCACATTTCGGCTGGGTTCAGTCAATCTGTAAACAGTTAAACTCAGTATTTTAAATAAAATATGATTTAGAATATAATAAAGCAACTTTTAACATCAAAAAGTAATAAAAATACTTTTTTTCTGAGACTAAGCTGTATAATCTATTTACTTGCTACATTTAACATATTGGAAATAAAATGTTTAATATGTTGAAGTTGAACAGTTTTTCTCATTCTTTTTCCAACAATATACACTCATTGGGCACTTTATTGGGTACATCTCCTTGTCTCTACACTCACTGTCCATTTTATCAGCTGCTCTTACCAGCTTTTTTTCTAAGAGGCTTTAATTTCCTGTTTGTATTGTTGTTTTTGTTATTGAAGCCATGAGGCAAATAATTAAAATGATTGCCAACTGTAACAAAAATTTTAATTCCAAATAGTTTTGAGAGGTTTACATTGGTGTGATTTGTTTGGATAAGCCAGGTTTGTAACCCAGCAGTAGTGATTTGCACATTAAGCTCTATTTTTACACACACTGATGTGAATGGACAGGGCCCAGTTCAACGTCCTGTTATGGGAGCCAGTTAGATTTCAGCACAGAGCTATAAAGCTGCTCTCGTAGAGGTTTAAGTACAGAGCGAAGCATGCGTCTCAAATGACTACTTCCTACAAAAACTGTAAGTGACCTCAGAAAAAATATATTAAAACGATACAAATATATATATGAACATAAATGAAACATATAACTGAATCCTAAAACTAATACTTTTTATATTTTTTGTCAGGTGAAATATCACTCAGAGTTTGGCAATGATTCGACTTTATGTAACAGTTTTGTTCTCTACATCATTAGGTACTGCTTACGTGTGTTTTTTTGTTTGTTTGTTATTTAAGTTCATTTTCTGTGGTTTACATGAAAAGGACACACATAGATAAGAGTAGAGGTTCTAACTTTATTTTTTTATTTATTTTTTAGGCAGCACATCAAAGGTAGACATTACCTCCTGTCTAAATGGTCTGAAGGTCATTCAGGATGGAGAAAATATTAGTCTACATTGTTCTACTTCATATTCCCATGTGACAGCGATGGCATGGTTCAAACAGACTCCAGGAGAAAAAGCTCTTCTCATTGCTTCTGATTTTGATTCTACACCACAATATCACAATGATTTTAACAAGAGCGGCCGCTTTACTGCAGTGAAAGGACAAAGCAGTTTTACTCTGAATATCTCAAATGCAGAACCATCTGATTCAGCTACATATTACTGTTCTGTTATGTATTATACAGATGTTGCATTATTAGGCTGCACAGTTTTCGTCCTAAAAGGTAGGTGTTCGTCTACTACAGTCTGCTTTTATTAAATAGCATCAGTTTTGCCAAATTGCTAAATGTTTCTATGATGTACAATTAAATCTTCATCTCATTCAATAATCAGTAACATTTTCCTTTCTTTAGGTTCATCTTCAAGTCTCTCTGCTGTTCTCCAGCCTCCTGTATCAGATCCTGTTGTACTGGGAGGAGATACAACTTTGCGGTGTTCAATACTCACAGATACGTCTGCAGGAGAACACAGTGTGTACTGGTTCAGACATGGATCAGGAGAATCTCATCCAGGAATCATTTACACTCATGGAAACAGGAGTGATGAGTGTAAGAAAAGCTCTGAGACTGATTCTCCTACACAGAGCTGTGTCTACAAACTCCCCAAGAGAAACCTCAGCCTCTCTGATGCTGGAACTTACTACTGTGCTGTGCTCATGTGTGGAGAGATCATCTTTGGGAACGGAACTAAACTGGAGTTTGTAGGTGAGAGCAGGCATTTTGTATTTTTTATATTTTAAATTAATTCAAACAAGCTTATGGTGAAGGTTTGTTCTTGGTTACAAACATATCCTCTGCCTGTATGTGTATGTGTACAGTGTGTTTATTCTGACAATGTAATTTTCTCAGAATATCTGTCACAAAGTAACATTTGGATTTTTTTTTTTCATAATAATACGTATGACATATGATGTGGATTTATTCTGTGTTATGAACCTAGAAGATTTTTTCACTTGATGTGTAACAGCGTTGAGACAAACTGGTTCTCTATGACAGCCATTTAAAATATTTGTTTTAGAATTTTAGGTCCATGTCTATCATTTATGATATTATATGCAATAGGGTCCTCCTAATTTGTATTTATTTATTTATTTTTTTTTTTGTAAATGACAGTCACAAATTTTGATAAAGTTGATGAGGTTGATTTTTCTTGCTTATTGAAAAAGGCGCTTTGGACCCAACCATTGTCGTGTTAGTGGTGTCAAACATCATCTCCTTGGCTGTGGTAGTATTTGTGTGTAGAAAACACAGCAGTCATCATAAAGGTAGGTTTTATTTCTGAAACTGTTATTATTATTAATATCTAATGTTAGTGTATGAATGCAGTGAACTGTAATAGTGTAATCCTGCATGTTTGAATGATTTGCTTGTTATTTGTTGAAGATGCTGCTGAAGGTCACACAGTTCATGCAGATCAGGTAATTAATTCACTCTGTAAATCTTTGCTGATAAACTCGACTATGAGGCTACAGAATGTCTGATTATGCAGTGAAACTGTGAAATACAGTGTAATGATTCAGTCTCTTTCTGCAGGCTGCATGTGATGAAGCTTCGTACTTTGCAGCAAAGAGTTTTAACAGTGAACCACAGCAGATCACTGAAGATGTGAACTCAAAGGTCATTTATTACCAACAAAACTGGACTTTCTAAAGCTATTAGGCTCTCAGCCCTTTTTACGCTAAAGTGATGATTGCAGACTGAGGAATAACTGAGTAATTTCTAATAATGCAGTATTTTAATGTATATTACCCTCATTGTTGTTTTGTTGTTGTTGTGGTTTTACATGATGGGACCAAATAATAATTACTAAAAAAGACTAATAAAATGAATACATTTCTGTAATAATTATGAAAATTGTAATTTTAATCTCTAAAATAAATTTAAGTTCAGCAGGCTTTCTGTATGTGTGTGTGGGTTGTTATCATTAGTAGTAGCAATAGGAGTAGTAGTAGTGTTATTGTTGTCTTAGTACAGTGAAACAAAAAATAGTCAATCAGTCAAGTACTAATCTGAGTAGCATATATTTGAATGTGTGTGTGTTCTGAATAAAACAGATTTTTAAGGAATGTTTTTGTGGTACTACTTTAAAATAAGACTACCCTCATAAAGGGTTTACGAATGGCTTAACATTAACCATGAACATTATGTTCATTGTTATTATTTCGGTCATAAACCAAAAAAAAATCATTAATAAGCAGTTGTAACACATTAATAAAAAAGTGCAAAAGTGAGATGTTATATGTAATGAAAATGTCATTAAGCTGACAGCAAGCGTTATGAATAAGTAAGCGTTCACCATTAGGCAAACAACAGGCAACTATGGCCCTTTTTATTTGTATTGTATATGTTTATTAGAAATTTTGGGTGTTTATGACATAATTAATAACCTTTAATAAATGCATTTTTAACCATTAATAAACACTTTATAAAGGTAGTCTTATTTTAAAGTGGTACAATTTGTTTTTATTAGACAGCATCAATAAATCTTTAACTTCAAGTGCTCCATTGAAAATTCTTTGCAGCCACTGAAGCTGCTGGAAAGCTCTGTCAGAAGCTTCTACATTCTCCTTTTTAAACCTGAGTTGGTATAATTTTATCAGTGCTTTCATCTAAAACCTGTTGGCATGTCATGTTTGTTTTCACATGATAATTTTGCATCTAATCCATTTTCTTAGTACTTAATAGGACTTAATGCTTTATTGATATGACTTTCAGTAATTGAATAAAGAATCATGTTCTCTTTATCACAGTTTTTAAATTTGATTAAAGTTACAAATTAAAGGCACAGATTTTAGGATTCTAAAAGATGATTTTTTTGTATCGTATGATTATGGTCATTTTATTTGTAATGTGCCCTGCGATGGACTGGTAATCTGTGTCCGCTGGGATAGCCCCCCACAGCAACCCAGAAGGATACGTGGCTTATACATGGATAATGTATGTGTGTGTGTGCGTGTGTGTGTGTGTGTGTGTGTGTGTGTGTGTGTGTGTGTGTGTGTATTTGTAAAGTAAGCATTACATTCCTTAAACACTTTGAACCCTGGATGTATCTTCGTTATGAATTGTAAATATGACACAAACAGAAAATATGAAATAAAAAGGGAAAATACTTATTAGACAGTAATTATTTGGTAACTACTGCTAACATGTAAGTTGAGAAACTGATGAGAATAATTGTACAGGCCCACAGAGGCCCTCAGGATTTTTAAGTACTCTATTTAACAGGAAGTTTCCAAGACGAAGTTGAGGAACAATACAAATTGCTCTCAGAGCCTCCTTGATTACTCTTAAAACTGACCACACTTTTTAAACTGATCTGGTGTTAGTTTCAAAGATGGTGCCTGATAGAACTTGGAGTAAACTAGCTGCTCAAATTTTCTTTGTCCATGGAGCCATAACAGCCACACAGTCTCTTGCCTACAGCCTCCCCTGTTCAGCCTGTCTTCAGCATCTTGCATATATGGATGCCCACCAAAATACGATTACTACTCCAGGTGTCAGTGCCCTGAATGAGGTTAGCTGAAAGTTGTCAACAAGGATGTGCTATTTCAGTAAGGAAGAGATAACGAAGTTAATAACTGACTAGATCATTGTACATGAGCAAAAAACAGAACGTGGAAAACATTAACATGGATTAAGAACACATCTGCAGCCAGATAAAGATATCTGAAAACTGAAATACTCAATTCAATTCAATACACATCTTTATAATGGGCACTGTCAGTAAGCAGACACACAGTAACTTGGGACTAAGCACCTAGTGAGCAAGCCAAGCACAACAGTGACAAGGAAAACATCCTGAGAGCAAAAGGAAGAAACCTTGAGAGGAACCAAGACTCAAAAGGGAAGCCCATCCTGCTCTGGTCAACACTGGATAGGAAAACAATAAGACAACAATAAGAGTTGAACAAAGAAAGAAATTGAGCCTAATCATTAGCCACAAGCGTTCAGATTGACCAGTGCGAATCAATGGCTAATGTTAGCAGTGGGGAATCATCAGGGCCTTCTAGGCCTACAGACAAACCCTAAGGATTTCTGTGAAATAAAAAAAAATACTTCTAATTTTTCATTGAATATAATTTGTTGATTTAACCCCCTAAAAGTCCAGGCTTATTACATCTTAAGGCTTATTATTCAGTAATTACAGGGACTTCAGGGCAAACTGGCTGAGCTATTCTTAGGTTATAGAAGTATTTAATAAAACAGGTTCCTGGCAATTTAAGGGTTTTTTGTAAGCATTATGGTTGTTGTATTTACACTTCACAAGCATTGTAGTAATAATTTTATGCAACCCTTTCAGGCACACATACAGAATTTCTTTCAAAATGCCAGATTAAACCATTCAACTGAAATAGATTTTGCGTGAGATTTTTTAGGTTCAGGGTCAAAGGTCATTTCTGAGGTGGTTTCTCTGAGTAACCACTGTGCACTAAGTGGCGCTGACTATGCCATTTGCATTGTTCATGTAATACTCAGCTTGCTCTCTGATTTCATTGTTTTGTTTCAATTTTTGTGACAAAGGTAAAGTCAGTTCTTTGTCTGGCTGCAGAGCCCAACATTGCACTCTGTGCACATCCATTTTGTGCAATGCAAACCCTTCTTAGTGCTGCATTTGGCACATCGTCTTGATATGCTTTACACTGGGAGATGAGCAGCTTCAGATTTGTGCTTCTCCCTTGATATGTATGGTTTGTAGTGTGGGAACTGTGCTCTTCTTTCAGCCGACAGTCTTCAGTCTTTATTAGAATTATTAGAATTAGTCTTGGCCTTCACTAAACCTGTTACCACATAGCTATGGAAGTCCCTCAAGGTCATCTTGTCATTTGGAAATTGCTTGCTTTACAGAATGTATGCATTTACAACTGGGTCACTGCCCTGGTCACTTTCACTACCTTTGTCGTTTTTATTTCCCTGGACTCCATAACTGCCCTGATCTCCCCGATAATCCTTTTCACTGCTCTCACTCTCACTACATTAAGAGTCTGATGGAATGGCCTCTAGCAACAGTCTTACTACCTCCTCAGCACTCATTTTTGTTTTTCCATGATGCACTTTGATATACAATATAGATCAAATTAGCTCTGTGAAGTATCTCTAGTTTTGAATAAACAAACAAACACAATGTTCTACTATAGGCACAATGCCTATCACCATTTCTCCATGTGATTATGTGTTTGTCCTAAATGCACTGTGGTTACTCTGGGAAACCACCAATTTTTAGCCATATGACCATCTACTTCCCTTATATTCACAGTGGTTACTAGGCAAAACCACCACATTTTAGCCTTGTAAAATGAATATATTAGTTATTTTAATTGTTATTTTGTAAATTTTCATTCTATAGCATGTTATCTACAATTAAAAACTACAACCATACATACAAAACCAACCTGGATCACCTGGTGATTTTGGACAGGCTCCTCCAACAACCATGCAAACCCAGCTTTGGAGAAAAACTACAGTTCCTACATCACTTCCTGTGTGCTACTTTTTTAACTGTCCCAAGACCAACATTAAACATTTTCAGAAAATGTAGAGGTTCCCTATTTAAACACTAATGCAAATTGAGAAATGAGAAAAAAAACAAAGTGGTTTCTCACAGTGACCACTTTGCCTTGATTGGAAACAAAAGGTTTAAATGGTCAATGGAAAAAAAAGCAGAGAGAATCCAGTGCAAAACTGGCAGCAGTTCATTGCTCTAAGTTTAGTAAATCAAAGTGAATATGAAACCACCCAGACCATGTATGTGTGCATAAGAGGGAAATGCAGCCCATAGTTTTGTAGAAAACTTTAGTACTTCTTTAAGGAAATTGCTTTTATGTGAAGAATCATGCACATGCTCAGTTAGACCCCAGAGTGGGCTTGAGCTGCTGCCCTTTTGCCCACAAACCACACTACTGACTTTGTGAGTGAGCTTGGGTTCAATAAGCTTCATCACTCTTGGTCGCTCTCTCTAGTTCAGTACTGCCGCCTGTGGAGATTTCACCTCAGTAACTCTGACCTATCACAGACACACACATCACCACAGCACTAGAAATCCTGCTGTTAAAACGGCAGTGAGGTCTATGTGCCGGTGTGCACTCACAAAATATGAAGTAAACATTCAGTAATTCATTCAGTAAAAAATCAGTAATTGTAATTAAATTACAACTTTATTATACTATGTTTTGCTTTGGTTTGTTTTTTATGTTTTATAAGATTTAGATTGTTTATTGTGAACCTGTAATATAAACTGGAATTATATTTCTCAAGACTGCTTTGACAAAACCAGGTTTATAACTCAGCAGCAGTCATTTGAATATAGAGCACTAAAGCCTTGATGTGTGTGGCTGGGGCCCAATTCTATTTCCTGTTTTGGGAGCCAATCAGCTGTTAGCACAGAATTATAAAACTGCTCATATAGAAGTTTTAAGTACAGAGTGGTGCATGGGGTATCTACATCTCAGACGTTTACCTTTGTCCTTCAAAAACTGTAAGTGAGCTCACAAAATGAACTTCCAGTAGCATTGCTTTGCAACTATATTTTATTTGGGTTTTATTAATTATTTATTAATGCTTTATTAGTTTGTAAAGTGTAACTAATTTTTTTCAGGGTATCCATTGCTTGAAGAGTTTGGCAATGATTCAGTTTTGTGTACTTGTTCTGCTCTCAGCACTAGGTACTGTTTTATTTTTTTTTCCAATAGTAAAACATTCACATTTTTCTATACTGTAGACTGCTACACTACCTAATTGACATCAGTTTTCATTAATCTTCCAAACTTTCAAAAAACAATAGCTTCCCCTTTTTCTTTCAGGTGGTGCATCAAAGATTGACATTACATGTCCTAATAGACTGAAGTACATTCATAATGGGGGAAATATTAATCTGACCTGCTTTTTTTCATCTGCTGATGCATCAGCGACTGCATGGTTCAAACAGACTCCAGGAGAAAAGCCTCTTCCCATCGCTTCTGCTTTTCATTCTGGAAAAGTGACATATCATTATAGCCCTAACAAAAGAGGACGCTTTAATGCATTTAGAGAAAATAGCAGTTTTAATCTGAGTATCTCAAATGCAGAACCATCTGATTCAGCTACATATTACTGTGCTGTTGCATATTACACAAGTGTTGCCTTATTAGACTGTACAGTTTTAGTACTCAAAGGTTGGTGTTCGTCTACTACAGTCTGCTTTTATTAAATACCATTAATTTTGAAACACAAATCTTTCTATATTATAATCTTGACATCTACATTTACATCTACTGCAATAATCAGTAACATTATACTCTCTTTAGGTTCATCTTCAAGTCTCTCTGCTGTTCTCCAGCCTCCTGTATCAGATCCTGTCGAACTGGGAGGAGATACAACTTTGCAGTGTTCAGTACTCACAGATACGTCTGCAGGAGAACGCAGTGTGTACTGGTTCAGACATGGATCAGGAGAATCTCATCCAGGAATCATTTACACTCATGGAAACAGGAGTGATGAGTGTAAGAAAAGCTCTGAGACTGATTCTCCTACACAGAGCTGTGTCTACAAACTCCCCAAGAGAAACCTCAGCCTCTCTGATGCTGGAACTTACTACTGTGCTGTGCTCATGTGTGGAGAGATCATCTTCGGGAACGGAACTAAACTGGACTTTGTAGGTAAGAGCAGATATTTCAAATCTGTTTTAATCATCTCTTTTTTGTAAAACATCTGAGAAAATGTAATTTCTATTGAAAATTGATTTTATAAGACACAATTGGTATTTAGACGCAAGAACACAAACGTGCAAACAATTCTGAAGTTTAGGAACATCATGAATCTGATGTAGACTTTTTCTTATGACTTTTCACAAGAACAAGTTTAAGAAAAGGCTTATAGATAGTGGTAAATGAGCCCCATTGATTACAACAAAATAAGCGTTGAAAACAATTATTTATAAAAGCAGGGCAGGTCAGCGCTTTATTTCAGGATTCCGTTGCATTAATTGCACATTTATTTCATATTTAGGTCACGATTAAGGCACTTTGTAAAAGTAGGTCAGAACACAGGTATATCTGTAGGTATTCCAGATCACATTGTTCAAGACTGAATTCACTGTTAATGGGAGCCTAAAGTGGTTTACAAGCCTTTTAGAAGGTTTTCAAACTGACACCCCCTTAAACACACTGTAGCTATCAAATGAACACAAAAGCATGACAATGCTTAATATAACCACACACACACACACACACACACACACACACACACACACACATAAATCCAACTATCTATTCTGGCTCTGTTTATTTTGAGTTTTAATTGTATGGGATTTTTGCAGATAGCCGACAGCTCTTTACCAACTCAATAAAGTGATGTTAGTATTTTGTGAACTTATAGGTAGAAACAGTTCCTCATATAAAGTAACTGAATGGTCTGCTGTTTATTGTAAACTTTTTCTGACAAGCCAACGCTCCAAATGTGAATATCTTTTAGAATAATTAATCTAACAATCATGTAATGTCACACATAAAAGCTCGCAAAGTTAGCCGCTAAGCGCTGCTACACAATCATGTTGAGACTTTTTTGGTACAATTCTGAACATGTGGCACATGTCTTCACTCGCACAGCCACCCTCACTTACAATAACAATGCAATATCACTAATAATAATGTCATCAATAATATAGGATATGTACCTTTACCAGCAAGCCAAAAATTATTGATTGCTTTCAAAAAGTGGGAGGCACTTCTCCACATCCCAATTTTATAAGACAAAGTTCAATGAAACATTTGTGGTCTGTGATGTAGCTATTTACATTCATTTGATTTGGGAAACGAGATACAAATATTTCCTTATATATATATATATATATATATATATATATATATATATATATATATATATATATATATATATTGCCTAATACATTTTTTTCTGCATCATATTTATTTTCTTATTATAGGAAACAGTGTTTTGGTCCCAGTCATTTTTGCCTCAGAAACTGACACGACACATGTATGTATTTTCACAAAAATTCAAATGATTTTCTTTGTTCCTTTTATTATTTGTTGAAGGAGCTGCTGAAGTTCACACAGTCCAAGTGAATCAGGTGATTAATTCACTTTCTTCTAACTTTTCTGCTAAACACAATCTATGTAAAATCTTAACTGTCGGACAGTAAAACAAGCTTTAACATAAACAAATGATACATATAAATATATATAGAGTTTATATCCATAATTAAAAGCCCATATGAAGTTTAGAATTACTGTTACATACACACACTCACTCCTGCACCACAAAATACTGTGAAATGTGATTTTGCTCACTATTTAATGTGCTGGCTGTGGGATCTTCTAACTCTTCTGATAAACTTTCATTTTGCTCAGTGAGTTTGCAGTAAAACCTGTTAAACACTGTTTTCTTCTTCAGGGTGAATGTGATGAAGCTTTGAACTATGCAGCACTGAGTTTCACTAATAAACCACCGTCATCCAGAGGAACTAGAAGACAACAGAAGCTTAAAGACGCTGAAGTTTACTCACAGATCAAACATCCCCAATAAAGCTGAGTTACTGAACGCTAAAGAATTTTCATACCTTTTACTGCTGATTACTCATAAAATGAACTGATGAAATTTGGTTACTTGGTTTGATGCACCGTGATCCAGTCTTAGTTTAGTTTTTAGCCAAAGACAGTCAGAGCAAGATGATAAATGTTTTTGCCTATGAATGCCTCTAACTTGTTTATGTGTGTGTTACAGTTTCTAATCTTAAACTAATGTCTGGAACATTTTGTACTGTAAATCAATCAACATGTTTTTATTTCTCACCAAACTTTCTTATAAACATTAAAGAACACTTCAAATTTCTAAAAAGCATTTTGCAGTGTTAGATTTTAAAAAGGACATGGTCTGAGTTATTAAAGTGTAAATGCATTTGTCTTTCTAAGCCAAGTTTGACAAACAAAACTCCTCCCAACACTGTGACAACACCTCCCCCTGCTCTTCTGCATATGAGAGACCAACCCCTGGACTGCTGACCTTTAACACACACAGAGCTGCTCTTTCAGTTCATTACCCAATATGAGTGTCTCCTATGACTTCAACTTCAAAAGCCTGTTTTGCTGGACCTGCATGTCGCACTATTTAAATTATATAAAGCTAGAAAAGCACCAGTAAATAAAGCCCCTGTTTGCTTAATGTTTACTTCACCTTGTTGTTATTCACCATCTCACTCCAATACATTATAACAGTCATGGCCCTTATTGTAAATGGCATGCAAATTTGATTATGATTTTACATGTGAGCAGTACCTCAATGCACTGTCTCTTGTACCCAGCCTTGCTCGGCTCCTCTGAGGCAGAGAACCAATGGGCATCTGAACCTGCAAGACAATGGTGTGATTTCTTAGAGCGGCTGTGACCACAGCATCTGAGTATTCAAATCCCTACAGCGCCCCCTGTTCAGCCCATCTTCTACAAAGTAGAGAATCATTCTGTCTGTATGGAGAAGTTCACCCCTCACCATCACACTGCTTCTATTCTAGGAGTCAGTTTCATGTATCTGGACAACATGCTTTATCACTTCTTAGAAGTTTTAAATAGAAACAGAAAAGAAGTAAATAATGTTAAAATTTAAATTGAATGTTATTGCATTTGTTTTAATATGAAGCTATGCAGCATGTTAATGAAAAGGTTTGAGTTAAAGCTTAGTTCGGATGAAAGTCTTCACAGGTTGAACCTCTAGATCACTTATAATTCAGTTCTTAAAGTTAAAGTTCTTAAGTTAACTACTATGAATCTAATATGTGAGGTTTGTGTGAGAGTGAAGAAGAGACATTCAGACCCACCTCACTTTGGAGTTTGGAGGGGTTTTTTTTGTTTGTTTCTGTTTATAAAAAGCTGTAAAAGTTCTGTTTAATCATTTGATGTGGTTGGAAGTTTTAGCAGTCCACCCTCTACTGCAGTACATACGCTGTGGTCACTGCTAAATACACCCTCATATATAAGATATAGTTCACAGGAAGAAAGAAAGAGAAGAAGACATTTACAGCATTTCTTTTTTCATGAAATCATAATAGTAAAGTGCTGTTGCTAGACTGGGTAAAAAGTTGCACTTTACTTAGAAAAAACATGATCCAAAAGACAAACACTTGACAGATAAGGTTCATGCCGTTTGATGGAAAAGTCTTGCAAACAAAAGGCAAAGCTAGATGTCCTGAATCCCTCGGAGTAAAGCTTACAAATAACCATCAACAAATCTAATCCTTTGTGTAATCCATGGTCCAGCATAGTTCTGGAACCACACAGAACCCCTGCCCCACCCCTGGAGATCAGAATATTTGGTTCTGTAGTTTATGAGCTCCAACCCCACACTTATATACTTTAATCACAATGCATCTACAGGTCCAGTGTTTACAGTGTCATCCTGAAACTGCTCCTTTTAGGAGTTAGAAAATTGCTTTTGTGTTACAGTGCTCAATCCAAATAGACTGTAGCAAAGAAATGTCTGGTGGGCTTTAACTGTATTTTGTCTGACCAAATAACATTGTTCCAAAAGAGTTCTGATTTGTCTAAGTGATTGTGAGCAAATTTTAGATGCACACCTGTTTTTTTGTGTATTGACAGGGATGTTTAAGGTCTTTGCTAAGGCTCTGTAGCTACTTCTATTTGAATGTTATTTAATAACATTTAGAACATTAGAAAGCTCTTTCAGATGCACCGGCAGCTGCCATGCTTCTCGGGCACCAGCTCCTCCCACAGATGATACATGACATCTTGTGGTGCATTCAGAGGCTATTGCAGATGCTGCTATTGCAGCCCACAGCAGTTGGGGATCCATCCACTGCACTGGCACTTCACTCACGAAAGCTGTGGTAACTTGACAGCACACAGCACGCCCTGCCCCCCAGAGATCCACCAACCAGCCCTGATGCTGTGAGTTCAGCTCCTGCAGAGGCTGGCAGCTTCTCCCAAGGGGAACAAAGGCCACACTGCCAGGGAGGTCTGACTCTCTGCCTCAGCTCTGCAGCTAGCATTTGACTCAGGCCCCCTGCTATGACTAGGAGCCACTTCTTCCCTCTCATGTCAACTTGGCCACTGGTGATGGACTTAAGTTGGATGGTCATTGCTGCCCAGTGGGCCAGTGTGCCACTCTCAGTGCAAGGGAGCATGCCTAGTCATAGTAGCAACACCGTCCAGCCGGTGTCAATGAGGGCAGTAAGGTATTTCCAGTCTATGCTGCACTTGACCCAATGTCCACGACGGCAGCTGATCTTCCTGGCTGGCACCCAATTTCCCACCGTCTCAGGTTTGCGGCAATGACTGGCGCAGTGTCCCCTCTTCCTGCACTGCCAGCACACTGGCGCTCTGCTGCCACTTCCTCTGGGACCACTCTGCACGTTCTCTCCTCCTCAAACTCCTTTGCAACATAGCACTGTGTTGCTCGCTGCAGCATCTCTATGTCGAGGATGAGTTCTGCCCTTTCTGCCTTGGCTGTGGCTGCTTGAAGGCTGGCCAGTGTGGCGAGCTGCAGGTGCCATCTCAGCTCCTCTGGCAGCAGTGTGTTTAGGAAGTGCTCCAGTGCCAAGTCCTCATACTTTCTTGAACACCAGATATGCCTGTCAAACCATCATGCTCAGCTACACTTGACTCTCCTTTTGCCCTCCACCTCTCCAGGAGCAGCCACCTGACCTACCACACTGCCTGCACCTTCCTGAAACATCACTAGAGAGCCGAGGTCAATGCCGCTAGGTCATCATGTTGTCCCAGCATCAGAGCCACAAGGAAGGCAAGGCGAGTTTATTTATATAGCACCTTTCAAACACTGCTGTCATTCAAAGTGTTTTACAAATGAGAAAAGCACAAATAGAAAAGTGTTTAAACTGAACTAAAAGCTGCTCAAACAGCAACGTTTTAAGCCTGGATTTAAAAGTGTCCACTGCACAGCTCTCCATGTTTAGTTTTTACCTTCAGCAGGACTAACTGACTAGTTTCTAATGATCTGAGAGCTCTGTTAAGCTCATATGTCTGCAACATATGAAATAAATATGCTGGTCCTGCACCATTGAGCAATTTATAGACCAGTAGTAGTGTCTCTTCTGTTACAGACTGGTAGCCAGTGTAAGGATTTAAGAATGGGGGTGATGTGTTCCCTTCTTTTACTCCTAGTGAGACTCTGGCAGCTGCATTTTGAATCATCTAAAGCTCTTTGATTGTCTTTTTTGGGCGTTCAGTTAGGAGATCATTACCGTAATCAATCCTGCTAGAAATAAAGGTGTGGATGAGTTTCTCCAGGTCTGCTTTAGTCAGAAAATCTCTAATCCTGTTGATATTCTTAAGGTGATATAAAGCTGATTTAGTAACTGCTCTTACATAACTGCCAAAACTGAGATCAGAGTCTATCAGTACACCAAGGTTACGTACTAGTCTTTTAGATTTTAGGGCTTTTGAATCCAGATAGGCAGCTAGTCTTTGCCTCTCATTGCTATTCCCAAATAAAATGATCTCTGTTTTATCTTTATTTAACTGCAGAAAGTTTTGTTCCATCTAGTCAGTGATGTGCTCAAGGCACTTACAGAGTGAGTCAAGGGAACCATATTTGTTTAGGGAGAGAAGTAGTTCTGGATATCATCTGCATAGCTGTGGCAGGATATCGCATAATCTTGTAGTGTTTGGCCAAGAGGCAGCATGTATAAATTGAATAAAAGTGGCCCAAGAATTGAACCCTGGGGGACACCACAGGTCACTGGCACTCTGTCAGAAATATTATTTTCAATTTCCACTACTAGTCACTTCCTTGCAAGTATGAACTGAACCATTTTAGGACAGTTCCTGAGAGCCCAACCCAGTTCTCAAGTCTATCTATGAGAATTATGCACACATAGTTCTTTCCCCTCTAGTGTTAAACACAGCTGTGTCACAGTGGTGGTCACCATCCAGCCATTATTCCAGGCAAGCACTTGCAGCTGTGTAGAGTACAACTACCAGGCACCCTTGCCAGTGTAGCATGGTAAGGAAATACATGCTGTCTCTCTCTTGCCAGGCTCCAGCTGTGCTCTGCTGCCGAGCCTCACTGTGGTGTTTCCTTTGCTGTCTTCTTGCTCTCAGCTGGCTGGACCCATCTGAGATGGGGCAATCATAGTGCTTCATACCCCCTTCCTCCAGGCTAAGTCTTCTTTGCCGCCCACCTTTAAGTTTGTTAAAGTGCCACACGATTTCTTCAAACCTGGTGGCCAAATCCCACTTCTGACACCAGAGTAGTGGAGGGCACAGAAGGCATGGACAACATTGTGCATACAGGTAAATGCTCTTTTATTTTGAACAGGGACTTCAACAAAGGCAGTGAAATGCCCAGCTCAGCGCTACCCCTACACAAAACATAGGAAGGGGATAATGCAGGAGGACACAATATACTTATTGAATTGTGTCTGCCTCTGTAAGCAGTGTTCATTTCGCAAATATTAATTCATAATGTCATAATTACTATGAGTCACTGCACCAATGTACTTGTCAATTTTCACGTTTAAAACAAGTTTGTTTCGTCTTGCTTTACATTACTTAAATTATTATATTTTTAATATATTTCAATGTATCGTGCATATGTATGTTTATTTGGATTTGTAGTAATTATAACATTAATATTACATTTTTCTTAAAATGAAAACAATCAGGTGATAGAAACATTTGTTCGTAGTAACCCATCATACTTTTTAGTTTTTGTTACAAGTGCTAATCATTGTGATTGAGCACTGGAATGAATTTTATCAAAAGTTTAAGATCATGACTAAATCAAACTATAATGTGTGTCATTGCATGACCAGTCACATCACCGATTTCCATGAGAAAATTCAAAGAAAAAATCTGACATAGTATATGTTCCCATACAAAAACGTTTTGAGGGCATTTATTAAATTAACTATTAACTAAACTACTTCTAAACTAAACTATGAACTAAAATGAGATATTATTTGTAATGTTGTATAAAATACACATTTCGGCTGGGTTCAGTCAATCTGTAAACAGCTAAACTCAGTATATAAAATTTTAAAGAGCAACTTTTAACATAAGTAATAAAAAACTAATTAAAAACTAATTTTTCTGAGATTAACTAAGCCGTATAATCTATTTACTTGCTACATTTAACATATTGGAAATAAAATGTTTAATATGTTGAAGTCAGAAAAAAAGAACAGTTTTCTCATTCTTTTTCCAACAATATACACTCATTGGGCACTTTACTGGGTACACCTCCTTGTCTCTACACTCATTGTTCATTTTATCAACTGCTCTTACCTTATGCACTGTGTAGTTCTACAATTACAGACTGTAGTCCATCTGTTTCTCTGCATACTTTTAGCCCCGTTTTACTCTGTTGTTCAATGGCGAGAACAAGCTTGAAATTGCAAGTAACCCTTTAATCGTGCAAAGGGTTCTTTGAATTTTCATGGTTCTATATAGTACATTTTTTTACTAAAGAACCCTTGAAGAAACATATTTTAAAGGGTGTTGTATAAAACACTACAATACTATTGTGACACTTCAACAGAATCCAGACGCTCGCAGTGTAAAAAAGGCGAAAGGAGATTTAATGGAATCAGGCAAAAACGAAGTCAAAAAACAAGCAGGGGTCAAATCCAAACAGCCAATACAAAACACAACGATGATAAAATCACCATGTGAACAAAACCAGGGGGCAAGACAAAAGGGCAAGTCGAAAAACAGTCCAGTAATTCAAAAAACACAGAACACAAATCACAGGCAACAGTATCCAAAAGGGTAAAGGCAAAAAGCAGAGTCGAGTAAACAAAGCAAAGGGTCAAATACACAGCAGAGTAAAGATCAGAAATAACGCTCAGTAAGGTTCGGAAAGAAACAATACCTCGCACTGATCTTCCCTAAAGCCCGGGCTTAAAAACTATCCTGTCCTGATCATATGATCTAAAGCACAGTTGCCAATACTCAGTACTCAGGAGAATGAGAGCGCTGATAGGAGCACGAGATATTGTCCGAAGTCATGTGGTCCCCTTGAGGATCGTGGGAATTGGAGTCCGTATCATCCCTTGATACTGGCAAATGCGTGACAGTACCCCCCCCAAAGAGTCCGGGCGGGTTTCGGAACGAGGACAACCCGGACGACCACCACGCACACCACCGGATCCCGGAACAGAGGCAGACCCAGAACTGCCTAGGCGCTGAACTCGCGGTTCCTCCTCCTGAGAGTTCCGTAGACGAGGCGGCAACGAGCTGGCGAGCCTCTTGCGCGGTCGACCCCTGGGATGGGGAGCAGGTTTCTCCGGATGCTGACTGTGGAAATCAGCAATGAGGGCTGGGTCCAGCACATCCTTAGCAGCAACCCAACATTGCTCCTCCGGGCCATACCCCTCCCAATCCACCAGGTACTGCAGGATCCCGCCTCGTCTCCACGAGTCCAGCAACCCACGGACAGCGTACACCGGTGCCCCATCTATCAGTTCCGGTGGTGGGGGTGTGTCCTTCGGGGTCGCCTCATCCAAGGGCCCTGCAACAACAGGTTTCAATAGAGAAACATTAAAGGACGTGAAACCCTGAATCTCGGGGGTAAGTTCAATCTATATGTGACTTCATTGACCCGTTTCTCTACTTTAAAGGGTCCAATGTATTTGGGCTGGAGTTTTTTGCTACTTCCCTCTGCTCTGCGGAAGTCCCGGGTGGCCAGCCATACTCGATCTCCCGGCTGAAACATCGGTGTTAGACCCCTATGACGATCCGCTTTCTCCTTGTGCCTTTGAATCACATGCTCGATGCGTCGGTGCATCTCCTCCCACACCTGTTCACTCCGATTCATCCATTGGTCCACTGCAGGCACATCAGTTTGTGCACCCGTCCAAGGTGCTAAGGGGGGTTGATAGCCTAAAATGCACTGGAAAGGGGTCATATCCGTAGTAGAGCTGGTTAGAGAATTTTGTGCGATCTCTGCCCAAATTAAGTATTCAGCCCAGTCCGGGGGGTTCTCATAACAGAAAATTCTCAGAAACTTTGCCAGTTCTTGATTTACTTGCTCACATTGTCCGTTTGTTTGTGGGTGATACCCTGAGGAAAGGCTAATGGAAACCCCAATATGTTCAAAAAAGGCGGCCCATACTTGGGAGGTGAATTGAGGGCCCCGATCTGAGACTATGTCCTCCGGGATACCGAAAAAACGAAACACATGATGAAACAAAGTCTGAGCAGTTTGAAATGCACTGGGAAGTGCCGCAAAAGGGACAAACCTCACTCCCCGGGAAAACGAGTCTACTACTGTTAAGATGGTGGTATATCCCTGTGAAACGGGTAAATCAGTAACAAAATCTATCGCTATGTGGGACCAGGGTCTATTAGGCACGGGTAAGGGCACCAATTTCCCAGCAGGTAGCGTCTTTGGGGTCTTGCACTGTGAACAGACTGAACAGGAGGAAACAAAAGTGTGAATGTCTTTAATCATTGACTCCCACCAGTAGCAATGTGATAAAAGTTTAAGTGTACGGGTCTCGCCCGGATGTCCGGAGGTGAGGGAAGAATGAGCCCATGTTATGAGCTGGGTACGGAAGGCCTCCGGTACATACAGTTTATCTGGAGGACACTGAGTGGGTATTTCTCGGTTAACGAGTGCTTTTTCGATGTCTTCATCGATCTGCCAGCGAATGGAAGAGATGTTGATTTCTGGAGGGAGTATGTGTTTGGACGATTCAGTTGCTGAGGGGGTCTTATCTCCTTCGTGGATTCGGGATAGCGCATCAGCTTTGGTATTGCGAGAACCGGGCCTAAAAGTTATGTTAAAGCGGAATCTGGCGAAGAAAAGTGACCACCGGGCTTGTCTGGCGTTAATTCTCTTGGCTGTGCGGAGATATTCAAGGTTCTTGTGGCCTGTCAGAACAGTAAACGGAAAATTGGCTCCCTCTAGCCAGTGACGCCACTCTTCCAGGGCGAGCTTAACTGCTAACAGTTCACGGTCCCCGATACCATAGTTCCCCTCAGTGGTTGACAACTTATGGGAAAAGAAAGCTATGGGGTGTAGTTTTTGTGGGGATCCTGACCTTTGTGATAGTACAGCCCCAACTCCTGTTTCTGAGGCATCGACTTCTACTATAAACGGCTGTGTGGGATCTGGGTGTTTCAAAACGGGGGCTGTGGTGAACGCTTCTTTAAGTTTCTGAAACGCACGTTCTGCAGAGTCATTCCAGATGATCTTTTTTGGACTGCCCTTTAATAGGGAGGTCAATGGGGAGGCTATGGTGCTGAAGTTTCTAATAAATCGGCGATAAAAATTAGCAAACCCCAAAAATCTTTGAAGGTCCTTTACTGAGGTGGGTGTGGGCCAGTGAGCTACCGCTTCTACCTTGTTATCATCCATAGTGACTCCTTGAGGGCTAATGATATATCCTAGAAAGGATACTGACTGCAAATGAAACTCACATTTTTCCGCTTTTAAGAACAAATTGTTCTCGAGGAGTCTTTGGAGAACTAAACGAACATGTTTCACATGTGTATCTAAATCAGGCGAGTAAACGAGGATGTCATCTAAGTAGGCAATAACAAACTGGCCTAACATGTCTCTGAGTGTGTCGTTGATGAATGCCTGGAACACCGAGGGGGCGATAGAGAGCCCAAAAGGCATCACCTGATACTCGTAGTGCCCCCTAGTGGTCAAAAATGCGGTCTTCCATTCGTCTCCCTTCCTTACTCGGATCAAGTTATAAGCACTACGTAAGTCTAGCTTAGTGAAGAATTTAGCTCCTTTGAGTTGTTCTAGTGCTACTGGAACTAAGGGAAGCGGATAGGGGTAGGCTTTTGAGATCTGATTAAGGGCTCTATAATCAATACATGGACGAAGTCCTCCATCTTTCTTTTTAATGAAAAAGAAACCAGAAGCAATGGGAGACGTAGAGGGCCGGATAAAGCCTTGTTCTAGGGCCTCCTGAATGTAAATATCAAGGGCTTTTTGTTCTTCCTGTGTCAGTGGGTAGACTCGTGCTTTGGGGAAAATAGGATTTTCAACCAGATCGATAGCACAGTCGTAGGATCTCTGCGGGGGTAATTTGGTGGCATTTTTCTTGTTGAAAACTTCCTTTAGATCTGCATACTCGGGGGGAATCTCAACTACCGTGTCAGCATTGGGGCTTTCAATAGATGTGGACAAAAGGGCTATGGATGGAGTGATTAAACAAGAGTGGGCACAATAGTCCGACCATTTAGTAATGGTATGTTCGGGCCAAGAAATTACAGGATTGTGTTTTTCCAACCACGGAAGTCCTAAAATGAGTTCGAATTCTGAGTGGTCTAGAACTAAAAAGGACAGAGTTTCCTTGTGACATGCACTGATCTGTAGCTCCACTGGGTGCGTGACTCGGGAGATGGTGCCTAAACCCACTTCATCCAACGCTGCCACTCTTAATTGATTCTCTAGTGACTTGACTGGTATCTGCAACTGCTCCACAAGCTTGGCGTGAATGAAGTTTCCCTCTGCTCCCGAATCGATCAGAGCTGAAACGATATGAGAATGGAGACGACAGTATATAATTGCATTCAACATTACAGATTTAGAAACCAACCCCTTTGTGGGAACACTCACCACATTAGCGAGTGAACTCCACGTGCTGTCCAGGGGTCGGCGCCTTAGTTTTTTTCGGGCGGGTTCGGCACAACTTGGTGTCCCGCCTTGCCACAATACAAACAAAGATGGTTTCGCAAACGATACTGCCTTTCCTCTGGAGATAGCCGCGAGGAATCACATTGCATGGGTTCTGTGGTTTCTGGGTGCTCTGGCAGAACCCTTCCCCGAGGCAATCCCCTCCTCTGATCCCGTGTAGCCTTCGGCCGTGAGCGAGAGTGCAACAAGTGATCCAACTTAATAGCTAACGTAATAAGTTGGTCGAGAGTTAGATCATCGTCTTTACTGGCAAGTTCATTTAAAATCTCTGTATTCAATCCTTGGCGAAACATCACTAGTAACGCCGCCTCATTCCACCCGCTGCTAGCAGCGAGAGTTCGAAACTCCAGCGAGTAATCAACTACAGAGCGCGTTCCCTGACGTAGCTTACATAATAATTCTCCGCCTACTTTCCCTTCGTAAGGATGATCGAACACTCTACTGAATTGAGTGAGGAATTGGGCGTATGTCATGTGGTGAATCGCAGTCCAACTAGCTGTAGCCCATTCTAAGGCTTTTCCGGTTAAACGGGAAATAACAAAAGATATCTTAGCTTGATCTGAGCTAGGAGGGGAATTTTCAAAAAACACTGAGCATTGTAGTAAAAACCCCTACATTTATCCGGATCCCCATCGAACTTATCCGGTTTACTCACTGGGAAAACTGCCCCTGCGTGATCCGCTGCCGTGGTAGAAGGCGTTGGATTAACTGCGGAATCTACGAGGCTCATATTTTGTAGTTGTCCCGTCAAATCTTTAACACTCGTGACCAATTGGGCCAGCTGGGCTTGTTGTTCCGCCTGTTGTTGAGCTAGGGATTCTAGTGAATGGGTAACTCCTGACAGAACCTGTTGGTGACGACCCAAAAGTTGCCCTTGTTCAGCGAGAGCCTTATGAAAGGCTTCCTGTTCCGCCATCTGCATCGTAGGCGAGGTATTCTGTGACACTTCAACAGAATCCAGACGCTCGCGGTGTAAAAAAGGCGAAAGGAGATTTAATGGAATCAGGCAAAAACGAAGTCAAAAAACAAGCAGGGGTCAAATCCAAACAGCCAATACAAAACACAACGATGATAAAATCACCGTGTGAACAAAACCAGGGGGCAAGACAGAAGGGCAAGTCGAAAATAGTCCAGTAGTTCAAAAAACACAGAACACAAATCACAGGCAACAGTATCCAAAAGGGTAAAGGCAAAAAGCAGAGTCGAGTAAACAAAGCAAAGGGTCAAATACACAGCAGAGTAAAGATCAGAAATAACGCTCAGTAAGGTTCGGAAAGAAACAATACCTCGCAATGATCTTCCCTAAAGCCCGGGCTTAAAAACTATCCTGTCCTGATCATATGATCTAAAGCACAGATGCCAATAATCAGTACTCAGGAGAATGAGAGCGCTGATAGGAGCGCAAGATATTGTCCGAAGTCGTGTGGTCCCCTTGAGGATCGTGGGAATTGGAGTCCGTATCATCCCTTGATACTGGCAAATGCGTGACAACTATAGCATGATAAAGATTAAATAGACTCAATATATACAAGTTCAGTGTGGAAGACATTATTCAAAAACCAGAGTGATACTACAAACTACACAGCAGTGTTCAGTGAGTGAGGCAGAGAGAGTCAGTGTTTACTGCTTAGAGTCCTCATGGCCTGTAGACAGAAGCTGGTTTTAAAGCAGGTGGTGTACACTGTGAAGCTATGAAAGTGTTTACAGAGGAGAGAGTCGAGAACAATGCAGTACAGATGCTTTTTGAAGTCATTGTAACAGTGTTTATGCAGAAGTGTAAGATCCTGGACAGGTTGCCAAACCACACTTTGATAAATCTAGTCAGAAATATGTCTATGGTGCAGCAGTAAAACACTATCATAGCTGTTGAGGTCATTCTGAAGATGGGTCTACTTTTTGCATCTTATAGCCTTTTTTTCTAAGAGGCTTTAATTTCCTGTTTCTATTGTTGTTTTTGTTATTGAAACCATGAAGCAATTAATGGAAATGACTGCCAACTGTAACAAAAATTTTAATTCCAAATAGTTTTGAGAGGTTTACATTGGTGTGATTTGTTTGGATAAGCCAGGTTTGCAACCCAGCAGTAGCCATTTGCACATTACGCTCTATTTTTACACACACTGATGTGAATGGACAGGGCCCAGTTCAACTTCCTGTTATGGGAGCCAGTTAGCTTTCAGCACAGAGTAATAAAGCTGCTCTCATAGAGGTTCAAGTACAGAGCGAAGCATGCGTCTCAAATGACTACTTCCTACAAAAACCGTAAGTGACCTCGTAGAAAAACTATATATATATATATACATATATATATATATATGTGTGTGTGTGTGTGTTGTTTATATATACATATATATATATATATATATATATATATATGAAACTGAGCATATAACTGAATCCTAAAACTAATACTTTTTATATTTTTTATCAGGAGAAATATCACTTGAGGAGTTTGGCAATGATTCGACTTTATGTAACAGTTTTGCTCTCTACAGCATTAGGTACTGCTTAAGTGTGTTTGTAATTTTTTTGGTAATGAAGTTCATTTTCCTTGGTTTACTTGGAAAGGGCACAAATAGATAACAGTAGATTCTAACTTTATTTTTTTTTATTATTATTATTTTTTAGGCAGCACATCAAAGGTAGACATTACCTCCTGTCTAAATGGTCTGAAGGTCATTCAGGATGGAGAAAATATTAGTCTACATTGTTCTACTTCATATTCCCATGTGACAGCGATTGCATGGTTCAAACAGACTCCAGGAGAAAAAGCTCTTCTCATTGCTTCTGCTTTCTGATTCTACACCACAATATCACAATGATTTTAACAAGAGCGGCCGCTTTACTGCAGTGAAAGGACAAAGCAGTTTTACTCTGAGTATCTCAAATGCAGAACCATCTGATTCAGCTACATATTACTGTTCTGTTGTGTATTATATAGATGTTGCATTATTAGGCTGCACAGTTTTAGTCCTCAAAGGTAGGTGTTCGTCTACTACAGTCTGCTTTTATTAAATAGTGTCAATTTTGAAATCTACATTTTTCTACAAAGCAAACCTTAATCTACATTTCATTCAGCATCAATCATTTTCCTCTCTTTAGGTTCATCTTCAAGTCTCTCTGCTGTTCTCCAGCCTCCTGTATCAGATCCTGTTGTACTGGGAGGAGATACAACTTTGCAGTGTTCAATACTCACAGATACGTCTGCAGGAGAACACAGTGTGTACTGGTTCAGACATGGATCAGGAGAATCTCATCCAGGAATCATTTACACTCATGGAAACAGGAGTGATGAGTGTAAGAAAAGCTCTGAGACTGATTCTCCTACACAGAGCTGTGTCTACAAACTCCCCAAGAGAAACCTCAGCCTCTCTGATGCTGGAACTTACTACTGTGCTGTGCTCATGTGTGGAGAGATCATCTTTGGGAACGGAACTAAACTGGACTTTGTAGGTAAGAGCAGATATTTTCAATCCCTTCAAACAGCCTCAAGAAAAAAACCTCAAATACCAAATCTTTTCTTTAAACGTCTGAGAAAATGTAATTTCTATTGAAAATGAATTTCCTTATACAGAATATAATTGATGCCTGATGTAGATTTACCCTGCGCTGTGAGGAGGAGTGTTAAAGTTGTTTTGCTAAGAGAGGGGGCAGTGTACGGGGGCTTTAGCCTACATAGAGCAATTTAAGCGTAAAGTGAACAAAGTACATCCTCACACTGTTTCTGCTGACTTGCAAATCAGCATTAAACAATATTAGTGCTAAGAATAGTGTCTTGTGCTCTCTGAACAGTAGCTAGAAGAGCAAGTAAAAATCAGCTTCCCATTGCAAAAACAGGTTTGTTCTGTTGTCTGTCATTAAAACACATTTTTTTCTCATTGTTATTCTTAACCCACATATATTACATAGGACATTACATTGATGTTGTAGTAGACTTTGCGGTAAAAGTACAGAAAACAATTCTAGTTATAAATGTTGAAAAAATTCCATTTATAAAAGCAGGGCAGTGTTTTGATGCATTAACTGCACATTTAATTCATGTTTAGCTCACATTTAATGCACTTTGTAAAATACATCAGAACACAGGTATATCTTTAAATATTCCAGCTCATATTATTATGACTCACAAGATGAATTCAGACTGTAAATCAAATGAAGTGATAAAATAAATGCAGGCTATAAATAAAAAAAATCATTAAATATTATATATATATCTATATGCTTATATACATATATATAATAAGTACATATATAAATGTATGGGAATATTTGCAGACAGTTGACAGCTCTTCAGAAACTCAGAAAGTCTTTCTCAATTAATAATATTTTGTAAACTAATAGGTAGAGACAGTTCCTCTTTAGGAGGTAACTGAATCGTCTGCTGTAGATGGTGGACTTTTTTGACAAGCCAGTGCTCCAAATGGGAATATTTTGTAGAATATTAATGTAAGAACCGCATACGTTGAGAATTTTTTGTTACAATTCTGTGCATGTGGCGCTTGTCTTCACTTGTACGGCCACCCTCACTTACAGTGACAATGCAAAATCAGTGATAAAAATGTGTCATCAATAATATAGGATTTGTACCTTTATCAGCAACCCAAAAATTATTAAATGATTTCAGAAAGTCAGAGAGACATGCTAACTCCCCCAATTTTGTGGAACAAAAATGCTGTTTTGTCTTCATGTCACTTCACATAAACATTTGTGGTCTATGATGTAGCCATTGACTTTTATTTGATTTGGGATACTAGATACAATTTTATTTCCTTAAATAATTTTTATGCTTATTTCATTTTTTCTACACATCATTCATGACAAATTTTAATTAAATTACAAAGATGTGTTTTCTTATTATAGACAAAAGTGTTTTGGTCCCTGTCACTCTTGGTTTAGCAGCATTAACCATCATCTCCATGGCTGTGGTTCTATTTCTGTACAGAAAATTACACAACAGTCGTCAGAAAGGTAAAAAACTGACATTACTGTTGAGTTTGCATTGGTAATTAATGCAGTTTTATGATCTCCATGATTTAATAGCTTTGAATGATTTACCTTATTGTTTCTTGAAGATGCTGCTGAAGGTCACACAGTCCAAGTAAATCAGGTGAATAATTCATTTTTTCTGACCCCAACCTTTAGAAACTCTCAACTGTTAGATAGTAAACCCTCTAAGTTTTGCAGTAAAATGTGTTAGACACTGTTTCCTTCTTCAGGGTGAATGTGATGAAGCTTTGAACTATTCAGCACTGAGTTTCACTAATAAACCACCGTCATCCAGAGGAACTAGAAGACAACAGAAGCTTAAAGACACTGAAGTTTACTCGCAGATCAAACATCCCCAATAAAGCTGAGTTACTGAAACTGAAAAGAGTCTTCTGACCCTTTGCTGAGGTTCACTCGTAACATCAGCTGATGATAGTTGGACATTTGGTTCGATGACTATGTGAATGTAATCAATGATAAATTAATTAACCCTTTTGCTTTTCTGTGGTTTGTATTAAATCACCCTTCCTTCTTATTAACATTAAAGATAACTTCAAGCATTCCAAAAAACTTAAGACCCTTTTTTGGATGTTACTTTTGACCCTTTTTTTTTAAACTTGTTTGGAAATGCCTGTTGGCCTTTACATTGTGTGTAAACTTTATGATGAATGGAATAAAAGAAAAATTCTGGTTCCACTGACTTACTTTAAAGGTAAAGTAGGTTTTTGTAAAGTTACCATATATATATATGCCACTTCAAAACATGCTGTCAGTTATAAAAGTGTGAAGGCATCTGTCACTCCGAGCCATGTGTGACAACTAAACCCCTCCCAACACTGACACCACCTCCCCCTTCTCTTCTGAGTATGAGAAAGAGACCACCCCCTGGACTGCTGCCATTGAACACGCACAGAGCTGCTCTTTCAGTTCAGGTCCTGATATGAGTTTCTCTTATGACCTTAACTTCTGCAGTTTGTTTTGCTGGCCCAGCATGTCTAGATATTTAACTTAAATAAACCTTAATAAGGCACCAATAAATAAAGCACCAGTTTGGTTGATCTATACTTCACCTTCTTAAACCTTAAACATTGTTTTGCTACAATATATTACATCAAGGGTTCCCTGCCATGGTCCTGGAGCAGCTGTACACTTTAGCACTTTCCCTGATACAAACACACCTGATCCAAATAATCTGCATGTCAACAAGCACTTTGTGAGCTGAAGAAGGTGTATTTCAGAAGTAAAACACAAAAAGGTGTAGGGCAGGGTTACTCCAGGACCAGGGTTTGGAACCTCTCTTTTACATTATTGTAGACATGACCCATACGTAGCTATTTAGTCTCAAAAGCTGTCTTCTTGTAAATGACATGCAAATTTATGACATTAGAGGCAGCAGCAAGGTTAAAAGTCAGATTATGATTTT